>NC_080671.1:405163936-405463936 GCF_030247195.1 Topomyia yanbarensis | reverse complement strand
ATAGAATTGAATCCCTAGTTTTAAGATTTCTGTGAAATTTCTCATAAATATTTGTTCCCCCTTTTGTGTACTAAACTATATTGTTAGTTTTAAGATAACCGTAAAATATTTCGTAAAATACTATTACTCCCCCTCTTGTATATCAAAGTGAATCCCTTGTTTTAAATTTTTTCATAAAAAAATCTTTTGGCCCTCTTTTGTATATTGAATCTTATTTCTAGTCTTAAGATAGCTGTAAACTTTCTTTTCCTTTGTAAAAAAATATTTCAACATTGTAACCTCCTAGTTTTAAGATATCCAAAATGTAAAAACAAAAGCATTTGGCACCGCCAAGCTAACGCATTTGTGCCTATCAAATAAACGAAATGAATAAAAAAAAAAAGTATACACGTAGCATTAAAAATGTGTGGCCTTGTTTGATAAGTACCGTTTTGGTTAATGGTGGTTGCCACTAGCTATATATATATATACATTTTTTTGCGGCTGAGGCGAGCGTAATACTCGAAGTATATTCAAACTTGCCTAGTGCCAACCACATATTCGATAATGATCTACTGTTTAAAATGTTTTTTTAGCGTTACCTATATGCTGCTGGCACGTTGTAGTATGTGCTTTTGGTTGGACCGTCTTGTCGATGCTGAATTTAATCTTAACCCCTGGCATTTTGGGGAAAGGTTCTGTCGTTTTTGGTGTTTCGCAGTTATTGATTGTGTTTCCTATCTGTAACAATCCCATGTCACTAGCTGTCGATCGTCCGAGGATTGATCGAGTTCCTTTAATTACTACGTGGAAGGTAGTTGTTATTGCTGACTTTGTTAAACCTGGTTCTGTAACTATTATTTTGGCTCTGAAGGTACATTCGATGACCATTGGCTCTTGAGACCCATAGCCATGTAATCCTCTATTTGAGGATCTAGTCATTGATATCGTTGCGGCTCCGGAGTGAGCTTCACCTCTTAGCAGAACACAGTAATTTCCCCCAATTCCATTGACGTCTGCGCCTGAATCGATTAAGAATCGTATAGGGGTAGATGATCCAACAGAACAGTTAATCATGACGTCTTCCAAGGAAAGTGTATTGATCCGCTGTTTCGAATGGTAAAGGGGCATAAGTAACAATGTTTTAAAAGCTATTTTTTTATTAATCCTGATTTTTTGTAAATTATAAATATTAATCTTTTTGTACCTGCTTGTTATCCTTTTCTTCTTCAGAACAATACGATCTGTTCGAAAACCTGTCGAAGCTTTGCCTGTTTGTTCTGTAAGTAATTTACATGTTTCTGGCGGCAGGCCGCCGCAAAGTGTCCACGTTTCCCACATCCATTGCAGTTCCGATTTAGTGCCGGGCATTGTCCGTTTCTGTGACTGAATAGGAAACACCTGGCACATCGCGAGCGACGTCCTTGAGATTGGCTGCTTGTAGCGGTACTGCGATACAGTTTCCTCGATGGCCCATCGGTTCTACTGGTCATGATGGACGCTTACGGGATCTATGGTCATATGGTGATTGTACGTGATCACTTCGGATGTCGAACACGTTGGATTCACCCCGGTGCTTGCTGTCAAGAAGGTTGGATGCTTCCCGCTGCCTTACCTCTAACTCAAACGCTTCATCTCTGGTGGCTGACAAGACGATTAAATTCGTGTCGTGACCGTATGTCCTTGCCTGTTTCACCAGCTCTCTGTTTCTAAGTCCACTCAATAGTTGCGCTCGTACAAATCTATCCTCGTCATCGGTATTGTACTTACATGAGCGAACTTTGCACATCAATCGTGCATGAAAGGCAACCGCGGCTTCATCGGTTCCTTGCTTCATCCTTGAGAAGGATTCGTGTTCTGCAGAAGTATCAATCATCGAACCAAAGTAGTTTTGAATGTTCAGGATGAAAGTACTGTAGCAATCCGAGCTTGCTAAGTTAGGACGCAGCTTAGCAGCTTTTACAATTTCTTGCAACTCAGTCCCCGTTGGGAGGAACAATAATTGCGTTCTCTTTATAGGGTCGTTCACATTGCTAAGTGATGTGATAATATAATATAATATAATATAATATAATATAATATAATATAATATAATATAATATAATATAATATAATATAATATAATATAATATAATATAATATAATATAATATAATATAATATAATATAATATAATATAATATAATATAATATAATATAATATAATATAATATAATATAATATAATATAATATAATATAATATACTAGAATATAATTTCGGGGACGGGCATAGCGTAGTTGGTAAATCGATTGACTTGTACGGCAAAGTTTCAATTTCCAGCTATGGATAAAACATTGGAATTTTATCATTTGAAACCTAAAAAGGTACCCGGGTATCCGGTGGACACATAATGGTTAAATTTCAGACGAATCGAGTGCCCGGCGCGAGCCTTGGACGGCCTCTCACTCTGTTGTGGGCAGAGAATGCCTAGAATTGTGCGCGAAAAGGTCCTAGAAGGACTTTTTGAACGTAGGATCGCCCGATTTTTTCCGAATGTACGCGACGTCAAGAACGTAAATGAAAAAAATTATGAAAGCTGAAAAAGTGGATATTGGCACCGGTTCGTCGACGGGTTAAGGAGAGAAACGTAGTGGGAATATCATTGTAACGTTCGTCAGATGATGAGAGCTATGAATAGCTTCTCTGCTGATTATTATGGCAGTTATGGTTTTATATGGGGAAAATATGGGAGTTGTCCAATCATTATACGTTTAATGCGCATCCTCGGAGTATTGGGGTCGTGGAGGGTGGTCTCTGCGCTTGTGGTAGCGGGTATCGCGACATTAAACATGTTGTCTGGTCGCGCTTCTAATGTTCTTGCACCAGATCTCCGTTAAACGAATCGTTTCGTCCTCGTTCCAGTCCGAGATGTGCTGGTTTTCCATGATCTCTCATATACATATTTTTAAATACGATAGATATCCTAATTTAGTAATCTCTTCTCTTTTGGTTGACATGCTAACAGCTACCTGGAAATCTGATCCCAAGAGTTCCCAGCGTGTTCAAGGAGGCCAGCCACCGATCTGGTTCATGATGTACTGACAGTGATTTCCTGTTTGCCAAACTGCTGCAAGCTTAATTTCCTTTCTTTGCTTTCATTGTTGTTGGCCCTCTCCTCACCTCTCCTTATACGGTCTTTTCTACTGATGTGTGAATCAATCCCACTTGTGTATGTCTTTTGTCTTCCTTATAAAAAGCCTACAAGTGCTTCTCCTTGTTTCAATTTCCAATCAAATAATTGATTTTGTCAAAAAATTACAAATTGTGTATCTAGTCTTTAAAACTATTTTTAACTGCATTCATTAGTCTGAATAAAATTGTATTATTTTCTTTTATGTCGATTTGAACTTTTTGTTTTAAGATGTAGATGTGTCAAAATGTATTTTCTGTATTTAAGAAATATGATTTCAAATTTCAAACCAAACCTAATTATTATCCCATATTTTTTAAGACATTTGAGTTGTAAAGGAAAGAAATTGATATCTAATTAAAAATATGAAATTGTTGCACATCGAGAAATTCAGACGCATGCATTTCGTGCGCGAGACGCATACGTGGTTAATTCCAGGTTTTAGTTTGTTCCAAACTTTCGAGTGGGTAATTCCCCCATCGGCAATTTTCGAGTGGGTAGTACTACCCACGTATTCCGCCGGCCCTGATGCTGGTTGACTATCGTTGCCACAAAAGATAACCCGAATAGTGGTCGCAGTGGCATAGATTCCCCTAACAAAATAAAACTATCGTTGCCTTCACCTTACACAGCTTCCAAGCGAGCAGGGCGGCTCGGATAAGTTTCAATAGGACTCTGGCGTGTATTCGCGTGTAATACTCTGTGTTAACAAATTCATTTTTCGATTTAATTGGTTTCTAGAGCACAAGATCTCGTGCTATATCGCCTCTAATAAGGGGAACTGATAGCTTTAGTGAGTGAAAAAGTTTCGTTTTTTTAGGAACGCATGGAAATTTAATACAGAAATTTACGAGAATTCCGTTTGGTATATTGAAACAAAAAAAAAGCGTCAAATATTTTTTAAACGATTGACGCATGCAATGCTTTTTGTTTTAACACTCGGAATACCAAGGGGGTAAAAAGTTACGCGGACTACCAAGGGGATCTAAAAAAATGGGAACGCTTACTTTGACCGGTCATATCTCAGCCGTCACATAATCGATTTTAAATCTGTCTTCACCAATAGAAAGGTATGTCTTTTGTGAATATGTCGAATTAAAAAAATGAAAGAATAGAGCTGTCTACCGTAAGTTAGAGTAAAAAGAGTATAACAAAGTCAGTGAGAAAAAAATGGGAACGCTTCTTTGACTTGCCATATCTTAGCTGTTTGCTCACCAATTTTAATTCTTTCTTCACCATTCGATAGGTAAATCTTTCAGCAAAACAGTGAACAAAGAATAATAGAAAACACATTTGTATATCTGAAGTAATTGTAAAAACAGTAATTGAGAGTCAGTATAGACGAAATGAGTTTTTCTGTTCAAACAATCGTATCACGACCGTTTGTTAACCAATTTCAATTTTCCTTACACCAATGCAATCCTTAGAGTTTCTAGACTTGTAATATATGCAATAAATAGTAGATTTTCAAAAAATACTATACTTTTTCGAGTTTTTAGGAGATAGGATTTTTACAATGTACGTGGCATACGGTTGATTGAAATTCTTTGCGACTTGTTAGTTTTACGGTTTGAAAATTACCTGTTTACTCAATAGTCCTACATATTATACATGGCTATTATTATGTCAAAATGTTTGCACAAACGTGGAGAAACACAATATTGTGTGTAAGTTACTAAATAATAGAGTGTGTTGGGACGATTCAGTAAATACGAAGAAGTTCAGAATTTTAAAATATTCGTCATATAACTTTAAATTTGAAGCGATAACCTATACATTTTAGTACACCAATCGATTGTAATTGATAGCGGCTACAATTTCTGAAAAAACACATTTTTATATTTTCTCAAAAAATACCCAAAAGTACGTAGAAGTACAGAAATTTCATTTAGTTGGCAAATAACGTTGAATTCAAAGCGATGGCCTATACCTTTTTATATACTAATCGATTATAATTGCTTTTGGTTACAATTTCTGGAAGAACAACTTTTATATTTTCTCAAAAAATAGACAAAAGTACGTACAACTACAGTAATTTCATTTAGTTGACAAATAACTTCAAGTATTCAAAGCTATCACCTATGCAATTTATACACCAATCGATTGTAATTGATTTTGGCTACAATTTCTAAAAGAACAAGATTTTATATTTTCTCAAAAATAGCCAAAAATACGTAGAAGTACAGAAATTTCATTTACTGTATTTGAGGGGAAAATCTGGACATACTGTTATCTCAGCTGTTGATAGTTAACCCTCGGGAAGTCGCGCAAATGGCTCATTGAACGAGCACCCGCTGGCGTCCTAAGACGATTGTCGAACAGTAGGCAAAGAGAATCTCATCATGGGGATCGAATGCCTTGTACGTAGCTCAACTGGGATCGATTCCGCACCCCGTACATAGGCTTTGAGATCTTTTTAAAATAGAAACTTCTAACCCGATAACAGAGGCGAATGATTTTAAAATTAGAACCTCTATAAAAAAAAATCCCGCCATGAGGTTCTATTGAAAATTTAACCCAGAATCAAAAAAATGGCGATGTCACAAATACAACCGAATAATTTAACATCTATGAAACGCAAGACTGCCAGGTGGCCACATTTTTCTATGTATGAGTACGGTTATCATTTTCCTTCGATAAAACTGCTTTATCGGAGAACATGAAGAAGAAAAACATAAACAAATGACATAATTGGCTTTGTTACCGATCCTGATGTCAGAATTTTTTTAAACATACTCGTCCGGATGGTTATGTTTACTTCCAGGGTCCCGGATACCATGTTTAATTTAACAACTAAAAAAACTAATACACTTAAAAGTGACAAATGCTCTTATCTTTGTTTCTCTTCGTCTTGGATGAAACGCATAATTTTTCAATCCAGTTGATATGATACTTCTCATTCTTGGAGACCGAAGATCCATCGTCGACCATATGGAGGGTATTATTCCGATGAATTTTTTCCTCTTAGAAATGACTACAGTGATCAAAAATCGGAGGGAGTAAGGTCTGATGAGAATAGTGGTTAAGACAGTATTTCCCAAATTATGTTACATGAATTCAAAGTTATATGCCAACTATATGAAATTGCTGTACTTCTTTGTATTTTGTCAATTTTTGAATAAAATATAAAAATTGTTTTCTCACAAATTGAAGCCGCCATCAATTACAATCGATTGGTGTATAAAACAGTATAAATCATCCCTTAGAATTCGACGTTATTTACCCACTAAATGAAATTTCTGTGCTTATACGTATTTTTGGCTATTTTTTGAGAAAATATAAAAATTTGTTCTTTCAGAGATTGTAGCCAAAAATCAATTACAACCGATTGGTGTATAAATTGCATAGGTGATAGCTTTAAATACTTGAAGTTATTTGTCAACTAAATGAAATTACTGTAGTTGTACGTACTTTTGTCTATTTTTTGGGAAAATATAAAAATCGTTCTTCCAGAAATTGTAACCAAAATCAATTATAATCGATTGGTATATAAAAAGGTATAGTTCATCACTTTGAATTTGACGTTATTTGCCAAATAAATGAAATTTCCGTACTTCTACGTACTTTTGGCTATTTTTTGAGAAAATATAAAAATGTGTTTTTCAGAAATTGTAGCCGCTATCAATTACAATAGGTTGGTGTATAAAAAGTGTAGGTCATCCCTTTGAATTTGCAGTTATGTGCCAATCAGACGAAATTTCTGTACTTCTACGTATTTCAGTCGTTTTTTGTGAAAATATGAAAAGTTTATCTTGCAACAATTGTAGCCGAAATCAATTACAATCGATTGGTATATATAAAAGTGTAGGCCATCACTTCGAATTTGACCTTATTTGCCAACTACATCAAATTTCCGTACTTCTACGTATTTTGTCTATTTATTGAGAAAATATAAATATGTGTTCTTTAAATAATTGTAGCCGCCATCAATTACAATCGATTGGTGTATAAAAAAGTATAAATCATCCCTTAGAATTCGACGTTATTTAACCACTAAATGAAATTTCTGTACTTGTACGTATTTTTGGCTATTTTGAGAAAATATAAAAATTTGTTCTTTCAGAAATTGTAGCCAAAATCAATTACAATCGATTGATGTATAAATTGCATAGGTAATAGCTTTGAATACTTGAAGTTATTTGTCAACTAAATGAAATTACTGTAGTTCTACGTACTTTTGTCTATTTTTGAGAATATATAAAAATTATTCTTCCAGAAATTGTAACCAAAAGCAATTATAATCGATTGGTATATAAAAAGGTATAGGCCATCGCTTTGAATTCGACGTTATTTGCCAACTAAATGAAATTTCTGTACTTCTACGTACTTTTGGGTATTTTTTGAGAAAATATAAAAATGTGTTTTTTCAGAAATTGTAGCCGCCATCAATTACAATCGATTGATGTATTAAAATGTATAGGTCATCGCTTCAAATTTAGAGTTATATGACGAATATTTTAAAATTCTGAACTTCTTCGTATTTACTGAATCGTCCTAACACACTCTATTATTTAGTAACTTACATACAATATTGTGTTTCTCCACGTTTGTGCAAACATTTTGACATAATAATAGCCATGTATAATATGTAGGACTATTGAGTAAACAGGTAATTTTCAAACCGTAAAACTAACAAGTCGCAAAGAATTTCAATCAACCGTATGCCACGTACATTGTAAAAATCCTATCTCCTAAAAACTCGAAAAAGTATAGTATTTTTTAAAAATCTACTATTTATTGCATATATTACAAGTTTAGAAGCTCTAAGGATTGCATTGGTGTAAGGAAAATTGAAATTGGTTGACAAACGGTCGTGATACGATTGTTTGAACAGAAACACTCATTTCGTCTGTACTGACTCTCAATTACTTTTTTTACAATTTCTTCGGTTATACAAATTTGTTTTCCATCATTCTTTGTTCACTGATTTTATAAAAGATTTACCTATCGAATGGTGAAGAAAGAATTAAAATTGGTGAGCAAACAGCTAAGATATGGCAAGTCAAAGAAGCGTTCCCATTTTTTTCTCGCTGACTTTGTTATACTCTTTTTACTCTAACTTACGGTAGACAACTCAATTCTTCTATTTTTTTAATTCGACGTATTCACAAAAGACATACCTTTCTATTGGTGAAGACAGATTTAAAATCGAATATGTAACGGCTGAGATATGTCCGGTCAAAGTAAGCGTTCCCATTTTTTTTACCCCCTTGGTATTCCGAGTGTTAATAAAATCAAAAACCCCTCTATGTGTAAATTCTGCGCACGACACTGTTATAAAGCAAAGTGTGTGTCGTAATAGTTTAATTCCAAGCAACCTGTCGTTACAAATAACACGACTTCGCCCGAAATAGAATAAAATTTATTCCTAACGAACGGTTCCTTTTCAATGAAAAACGAGTTCATAATAGTAAAAATACAAGCCGCCACTAAACTAGTAAGCGACTTGCAGGAAGAAATGCAGAGCTTCGAGCACATCGCAGCATCGACAATAGTTCTTTGCACTATACAACAACAGATCCAACACGCATCAACGGTCCAAGACAGAACACAAACGACTTATTTGTTTATGCTACTCACATGTCCTACGGATGCAGCACTCAATCTGCCATATTGGTCTGGCCGGTCCTGAAAGTGAAGCAATCAGTAGACGGTTTGCAATCCTTCCCTTCACCCAATACTCTTCCCTAGCGACTAGAATCCACCGCTTGTGCCGGGACAAGCACCGCGAATAGTTAATAAAACAGTCAATCCAGCCGGCGTCACTGCAGTCATAATGTAAGTCCCCCGGACCGCGTCACCGACCGACCAACCGACCGATCAGGGAAAGTATCCACCCAGGAATAAACAATAAAATCGTCTACGTGAATTGAGGGCTGCATATATAAACACTCATCGATCGAACTCCGGTCGTCGCGGCATTGCAATGGTCAATGGTGGACGGAGGCCGTTCCGAAAGAAACAAATTGAGTTAGATTCTATTAAATTGGCCGAAACGTCTGGGGTCTGGGGTAGGTGGTCGGTTCCGCCGTCGATGACTGACTGGCTGGTTGGCTGGCTGGCTGGCGCTGGTACTGACACTGGTGATGGCCGTTGATGGAATGGCGCCCATGCCCGGCTATAAACAACGAGTTTGGCTTTCGCACGTCTATCAATTTCGACGTGCGGCGTTCTGTCATAAATTAACGCACGATAGCGTTCGATGATGGATTTGGGTGGGTTGGATGTATGGAAGAGCTGCAGGGAAATGTGTTGAAAGCAAGATTGGCTTTTGAGGGATAATACAACGACTGGCAATTTTTTATCTTTGTAACAAAACAATTTAACATACTCCTGAATGTGTATACTTTTGGATAGAAACACTACAGCTATGCACAGAAATGCACAATTTTTACGGCTTCTAGATGGATATCTCCCTTAAGACAAAAAGTATAGTAGGTCTTACTTGAATTATGAAGTATCCAAGCAATTTGCGGAAACGAAGCTTTCATAATTAAGAAACATTTTGTATTTCTTTCAATCTGGTTGTGCATGACCTAACCAGTAGTCACAAGCAATTTTATAACAGACAATAATATTGACAAGACTGCCTATCTACGTCAATCATATTTGAATACTGAATCAATATTTTCAAGACACCCACTCACCTACATTAACTAATAAATTGATTATTGTAAATATTTGCGCTCGCATGGAGTTTGTTTTTGAATCAGTAAGATTACAGCACTGGCTCCGCCATTGTCCTGTAAACCTAAAAATCAGTCGTTAATCTGTCGAAACAGTGGAATAAAATTCCGCAACGAAATCGTAGTAGGGTATACTCAAGGAAAACTTTTGATAAAAAATCGATGAATAGATCTATGGGCGATATTTATACGTTAACCGAAAGCTTTCAATTCCTATTCCATAAAAAAATATAAATATTGTTTATTAGTTAATTAATATATTCAAAACCGCTTGTACCAATAGTGGTGAAACCGCTAATTACGGTTCCTATTGTTGCAAATCCCATTGATCTCTTATGGGACTAGCAACTATAGGTACATTTGATCAACTATAGGTGCAAGGGAGCTCCAAATTAAAAAAAAAGTCAACAGTTATTTGATCAAATTTTAAGAATAACAGTTTTATTGTCGCATGATTTTAGTGTGATGAACTAATAAAAAAAATTTGGTTATGGTTGGTACCTTAGATAGACGTATAGCCCATTACTGCAACTATAGGTACACCTCAACTATAGGAACACCCGCCCTACATTGTATTATTGCCGTTTAGGTGAACAAGAAGACAGCTCACATCATCCAGGCGCGCCGAGTCAAAACATTCTCACGTGAAAAATATAGCCTCAACAAATAACTTAAACAATCCTAAACATTGTTGCAACATCATCAGTCTGTAAATTATATCAGAGTATTGCACTATCTGGAGGAGGTGAATTCGAAACGGGCTTAACATGGAACGTAGTTCAGCTGCACCGATCTTTCCCATCATAGCACTACGTTTATGCGAGATTAAATTTCTAAATATTTTGCTATCCTACAACATTTGTCTACTATGTCTGACAACGTTCCGGCCTGATGAACAAATACGGTTCAGGAAATTTGAAATCAGTGTGATATACGATCATGTGTGAAAGTGTTTGAGAATGCATCAATTTCTAAAGAAATCGGATGAGCCCCCTTTTGAGCCTTGAATGTTTTATGAGACCGTAAGCAAAAACTCATTAAAACTATGGCAGTGCAGTGGATCGCGACAGGTTTCACCTAGGCGGAGATATACGAAACTGACTTGATGTCTTGCTGAGTGAGAAAGTGTTTTCTTTCTTTCTGACCAATTCAACGCAATAAATGCCATCTTTGCCGAGCAACGAACAGAACTGTGGTGATCCACATTTAAAATGATCCGACTTGACGGGATCAAACGATGGGCGGAAACTGAGAACATTTGACTGTCGGCCGATGATTTGGGTGAATCGTGGGAAAATGGAATTTTGACTTGAATCTTTGTTTAATCGAAACATATTTGGATAACACTCATTTGAATTAACAAAAAACAATTTGGATCGGCTGTCACCAGAGACGATATTATGGACTCATTCTCTATAAACAATTTAAGCCGGTCGGCGAACTGTCTGCAAACTTTGTCCATTATGCTAAGAACAAGCTTGCACACAAACTAGGGTGGTTCTATTTTAGAGAGTAAAAATGTTACTGCATTCGAGTACATAAAATATTTAGATTTCACAATAGAGCTAGAGAGAGTGGTACAGGGCGAATACAGGGTAGTTGGCTTCAGGACCGATGAGAGGGGGAGGCAGCCAGGGCAATTGTTCTGCGGCCCGGGTCGTATTTAGGGGCCCGCGTTTTTACCCGGAAGATGGGTGAACACGTCCGGTATTCATTGAAGAGCTATATAAATGGCAATAGTAATTTCTTTGTAATCATTCGCCTTATTAAATTGTTAAATGATGAAAGCGTAAAAAATGAAAACTTTGTTTGATAGTTGATATTTGTTATAACAAACATTCTTAAGAAAATTTTCTACTTTGTGTACAAGTTTAAAAAACGAGTTTTATTACTTGAATCGACGGAATACATTATAAAATATTGAGAAGAAAACAATAGAGCATCAAACAGAAATGCGAGCGCACGGAGCGCATTCGCCTCTTTGCTGGTGGTGCCGGTTATTGGCTTGGAGATACTGGACGCGATTGTTGTTGAGTCAGATCCGTAGATATTGGTTTTGTAGCCGTTTGTGGTTTGGCATAAGATAACGGTGTGCTGTTTACGGTTATAGTAAGTGGGCTTTTCTTGGCTGCTTTTTGCAAAAGTTTTCCGTGGTGCAGTGTCTTTTTGCAGAATTCGCGCAAGGGAATATACCATGGTTGCATAACCAGTATTGTCTGATGAAATGTTCCATTTTCGGTTGATCCACATAAAATGGTTACGTATGAAAAAGTTGGTTTGTACGCAAGCATTCTCACCACAAGAACAACGTTAGGGACACCCGGGAAAATGGGAAGTTACAGCCACTTCTCCGTATCTTGACATATATTTGTTAATCACTATGTCAGGGGCGTGTGGAGATAATTCGTGTAAGCACATCTCTCTAGAGCCCTTGTCTATATACACGGGGATGATGTTGTTAACGTGGCAGCTTTCATTGGTGTGCTGCACGTTATTTCGCGAAACATATTGATATATAGCATTTGCAGTGCGTTAACTTCTCCCGGACTGAGTACAATCTCGTGTAGTAATTGATTCACTTCCCGAGTAGCTGGTCTTACAGGACATTTCCCAAAATCAATAGCAACACAATTCGTCTGCAGTCGTTTTTGCCGTGTATCTATAACAGAACGATTTTTAGTTTCTACTCTGGGCGAGATGAGAAGGTAGACTGACCTTAATTAACCGGTGATAAAAATGGATAATTTTTGTATTTTTATAGTACGTTCAACGAATTTTTCTTCTAAAAGTGCATTGAGTTGAAATAGAACGGTGATTTTGGGCTTCGCCAAAGATGCGTGTGATGCCTATAAGAACCTAATTGTAATGTGCGAAATAAAGAAATCAAATCAGTTCAGTTCATTCAACAGCAGCAGTACTCGGTTGTCCACTGTACTCGCAGTTGTTTAATTTGCGTCTTATTATTGCGTTCTGTGTTTATATTGTTATCGGGTCCTGCATATTCTCACAGCATATCAAAACCGGCTCCTACGTTAGCCATATCACTTTGTTTATCAATTAACCTAGACCTCGTGCTGAAAAGCTTTTGAAGATAAATATTATGAAGCTTTTATAGAAAACTCTAAGTGCTAATATAGAATCTTCTTATAGTGCTTTGAGACACCGAACAATAACAAATATACGTATGCGTTCCAATAGTCACCTAAACTTGTATGCCTATCATGTATTAAATGATGAAGCAATAAACTTAAAATCAAAATGCAAATTCTGCACGATTTTTCGAAAAAATGCTATTGCAAATATAATGCACAATCGATGTTTGCGTAATTTCAACCAAATATCTAGGTAGAGTTTGGATTAAACCAACTATACATGCAAATATTTTTACAGATCAGTGATCAAACGCGTATACCAAATTGAGACGAGGTTTTCGACTGTGGATCGAATCCCATTGCTATTGGCACTAAATCGTCAATTTAAACAGTCGGCATGTCAAACGAAAGATGAGGGAAAGGGTGGGTACGTTATCTACATCTCGCATTGTTACTTGTTATAAATTTCTGTTATTTGAACTACAAACGAGACCGAATTTATAACACAATATGTTACAAAAATTGTGTTCTGTTATAATCTTGATATTTTTTTTTTTTTTAAATTCGTTTATTTGACACGGCTCATAGCGGTAGCTTAACGGAGCCGTGGATCTTTTATACGTTTACAATACATGTAAAAATAAAAAATACGAACAAGAATTAATTAATTGGATCTCGTGCGCGCAACTTTTTATTGCGAGCGGAGACCTTCTTTCGCGAGGTCTGTTGACAAACAGCGTCAGGGGGGTCATTTAATTCTCTCTTGTTTTTCACGTCCCGGTCGAAGCTGGCTTGGTGTCCGGGATCAGATGTTCTCCCTTGCTTCTTGCACTTATTGTTGATCAGTGTAAATCCGTCGTCATTGTTACTGCATTCGTTGCTGATGTTGCTTACAGTTGCTTTTGGGGTGCTGGATGATTCTTTTGCGGTTGTCATTATGCTCTGAACAGCTGCCACAAATTTGGCCACCGTTTGTGGTTCAGGCATTGGTATTGAAAATTCTGTTTTAGGTTGGTTTGCCGTAGATGAGTTGGCAATCGGTTGAGATGCATTTTCCTCTGCATCTTCCGCGCAAGGTTGTCCATGATGAGCTGTCTGATTACAATACTTGCACGTAGGAGTTTGCCCCTCATGGGTGCATAGTGTAGTTTGCATAATTGTAGTTCCGTGAGTATTGAGTTTTATTTCCAAGTAGGAGGGTATAGGCCTTTCAACCCGCATCCTCACTACAAAAACGCCGTTAGGTGTACCCGGGAAGAAGTTTCTCCAAGTATCAGGTGTAACGGATTCTACTTCTCCGTATTGCGACATGCATTTTGCAATTGGCTCAGGAGGGGTACGAGGTGATAGGTCATATAACCTTACATCTATATAATCATTCTCAATGTATACGGGAATCTTAATTCCAACGTTGTCACTTTCAACCACGTGTTTTAAATTGTTCTTCAAAACGAAACGCTCGGCTTGTGCTAACGTGTTGAATGATATTAACACTACATTGCGAAGATGATGGTACTGAAGGTACAAGACTTCCGCAAGCCTAAGTTGCATTTTTACCTTCAGAAGGTATTCCACTTCACTAAAACTCGGTCGTTTTAAACAAAATTTAAAGTCAACGACCGCAGCGTTGGGTCGGAGTAGAGCTTTTTCGTCAACTTTACTCATGATGACAAGAATAATCCGATATTTCCTTTGTTCTCGAGACAATGCACACTAGATCGAGAGGCCTGTTGTTCACTTGGCTCGATTGTACGTCTGACTGCGGCAGAAGTAGAAAATAGACTGATCTTGATATTTCATTCTGATCGGGTAACTTTCCCAATCCTTCCCATCAGAGAAATCATGAAAAGACAATTCATGGCAAGACACAAATCTCCGATCAACATGTGGAATGTACCATTTGAGCTAAACGCTACTGATTCCTGAGTGCCCGCAAATTGAAAATCTCGAAGCTAAGGAAATTTTACCCGATTTGGATACCACGGAATAAGAAGCTGTCAAAATTCACCTGTTTGGCACGCTATCTGTGGATGTGGCAATATGAGTCAATTGTATGCTAATCGAAACCACGAACTCACGAGTTTCCCTTGGCTGAAGAGGTACTAAAGGCCCATTTCTTCACCTTCGCTTAGCGCTTAAGCCAGGTTTACACGTAGTTGTGAACCTGGTTTAAAAGTTAAGCGAGGGTGAAAAAATCGGCCCCAACTCATACTGAACTAGAGGGCTTAGGTTTAAAAGGGCCCGGCACGGCCTGTGGGGCCGACGCGGCTCTCGACGGCCCTGGTTGGCTTGCACGCAGGGCCGGCCGTAGCACCAACCTTAGCGGGGCGTTAAAATATTGATCTGCTTTATAAAATAAGTGTGGCTAAGTCATAAAATAAGTCAGGATAGGAGTATCATTCCCAGGTACACATAAGATTATTGATTAAATGTCGAACTGAAAAAGAAAGCCAAAATAGACAAAAAAGTGCCTAACTGAGACTCTACCAAAGGCGCCAGAAGACTACGCTACGATCCTGTTAGTCCAAAATAAACAACAAACAAGACAAAGACTTCAAATATCAACAAAAATAGTGAAAATTACTGCAAACTTTTACCACAAGTTTTCTCAGTTACATAGAAACAAGGGGAATGGAAATGCAGTCATAGGCAATAAAGTAGGCCACCTTTTTAAAGCTGTGGCAAAGATCGTAGAAGAAGCTAGATCATTTATCATCGAGAAGATAACCCTATGCCGTACCATGAACATTGAAGTCTCCTTGATGCCGGGAGCTCCGAAATATTATACAAAGTTGCCGGTTCCCGACCTAGATTCAACCAATCATGCACCAAATTGAATGCGTGGTTGAAATGTTGCATGACATTTTTGATGTTCCCAGAAGCGTTGGAAACTCCTTGTTTCTTCTCAAATGTCTAAGAGCAGGTGCTGTTTGTTTCGGATTTTTGGCAGAGCTCCCTCTTGCTGGTATATGGGTAGGTGCAGAGTATGAAAACACACAAAACATGAAAAAGGCCCATAAGCCGTCTAGGTGTCCTCGATGCACCTTTATTGAGGCATAATGCAATAACCATGTTAAATCAATTGTCTGTCGGAGGTTGTTTAGCACTGATGCACGCAATATGCTTGATGATGTTTGCAAAACCGTCAAACTCCTCAGCCTAGGGGAGGGCCTTATTCTATATCTAAACTTGCATGAATTATATCGACTTACGTTTATAGCCGTAAGCTCAAACGCGTACTAACTATTTTTAAACCGGACTAACTTTTAAACCGGCCTAAACTATTTGGTAAGCATTAACCCAACGATGCTGTCATTTATATGGCTGCGTTCTGATCTGCGATACACGACAATGTTAAAAAACAACAAATTCATGTTAAAGAAAATGAGTAAATTAGACAACATGGAGAATTGTTTTTCATTCCGATATTTTCTTGCAGTAAAATAGCTTTTCTTCGTCATATGTCTCGTTCCATAGCGTGTGAGAACAATTTTGTCAACATGTAAATGATATGTTTCTGAACTTAGAACTTTAACTTGTTGGATAGTTTATAGTTGACCGATGATGTACAGCATTTCGTAGTGACATAATATTTAATGCACAAAAGAAAATAAGTTTGAAGTGGTTGAACCATCGTTTGTAACTGGTGCCATGATAGTTATTTTAAACTTCGATTAAAAAATCGGTTGAAATATTTCAATTTGAATTCAAAATGAACACGATACCTGATACCGACACGGGGTGAGAATATTTATATTCGTTTCAAGCTAATTTTCACAAGTTTGGAATAAATATCATTTATAAATAAAGGTTAGATCACACTCTGCGAATTAAAATTGCACACGTTTTTTTAGCGAGGCTTAAATAAAAAGTAAACAAAGGTCTAACAAAAAATTAAACTTTGACAGAATGATCACAAGTGTTATATTTCATATTGTTGATTGCATATTTCTGTAACACATCAATGCAGATTGGAACGATTTTATTTGCTAACAAAATTTCTACCATTTTATAAATAAACAGAAATGAAAGTTTTGAGCATCCTCGTAATATATTTTTACGAACAAATATATTGACCGCCGTTGCGTTCGCAATCAATTTTAAAATATTTTTATTTGGACGTTTTATGTGAGTTTATTCATATAGGAAAAATGCATATATTTAAAATCTTTTATTTAATCTTTGCTTAGGGTATTTATGGAGTTACTTTGTAAGCAGTTAACATTCTGATTCAATTTGTAAACTGGGATTGAAAATAAGAAAGATTATAAAATAGTGCATTCTAAGATCTACATCCGCTTGTCATTTATTTGGATCTATCCAATGAAAAAAAAAACTATTTTTTTTTTCGTTATCACTTTCTTTGATGTGAAATACAACAAATATATGGGCATTAATTCGTGATAACATGTTATTGATTTATATTAAGGAATAAAATGATCCCACTTATTCTCACAGCGATATGCAAAAAAATAATCAAAACAATTCTTATTGCAGTTTTGATTTCATTTCGCAAAAACAACTTTGATCTGAATATGCGATAATCGATTCGATTTATCCAAATGGTCTCCTGTAACTCGTCGATGAACATTTGGAATCAAGCGTGTAGAGAGAAGGAAAGAACAGAGAAATCAACAATACAGGTAAATATAGTTCGACGGCGCTTGTCTTTCATACCTGTTAAAACTGGCGCATTTATTGCCATCTTTATTGCGAGCAAAGAGAGCCATATTGTTCCAGAAGAAAGCCGAAGAGAAGATTGAAAATAACGAAGTATGCGCAAGAGGAGCATGTCATATTTTTGTCTTCTTCCGGTAACATGATGCTGCCATGTGTATTACTGCGTTATGATCGGCAATACACCGAAATGTTAAAAACCATACAATGAGGTTAATTGAAAATTCACTGTTTATGCCATATAATAGTCTGATGTATTTATATTTTTAAAATAATTTTGGAATCCTCGATTTAGCTTAAACGAAGTAACATTAGAATTATTTAAGATCCAAGTGACTAATACTACGTTCACACAACAAGTAAAAACGTGTTTTAACGCTATTTCGATGACATTTTTCTTGTTTGCTAATTATCGAAACATGTTTTAACTCTGGAGTGTGAACATGGTATACAACGTTATTTCGCAATTTTGCTAATAATGGTGCATACTATCGTGAACGTTATAGAGTTGTATTGTTAGTCTCTAGCCACTCCAAGGATTGAAAAAGCTTCTCTAACATTATATTTAGTAATCAGACAGTTCAGCCAAATCTGACTATTTCAAATTAAATCAAATGCTTACAGAACAATAATGCTTACAAAGCTTACCTTTTCTGGAAACCTTTGTATTAGTTGCTGATCTGCAGCACATGAAAAAGCCAAAAGCAATTATTTATTTGCTTATTATATCATCCTACCCAACTACTCCAACTACTCCACTAACCATGCATATAGACTTTGGCAGATCTACTTTGCTGAAAATGAAGTAATTCAAATTATCAGCATGATTACCTAATCAATTCTGAAATACCAAAAGTTCAGTAATTGAGCTGAGAATTTGACAACTTCAAAAGCTGATATTCAACGAAGTAAATCTGTCAAATGGGTTAAATCCAAATTGTTGAGCTTTCAACATCTTAGATTGGTAAAACGTTCAGTTCAACGAAATTTTGCGACGTCATGCGAAAATTGAGAAAGTTTCAAATCCCGGTTACAAAATAATAAATTTCAATCAATTACTTCCTATAGTCTGCAATCTGTCTGATAATCAATTGACAGATATAACTTTACAAATTGAACCTGACACTTGATGCAGACAGTGAATCTTCAGGAGGCACCTCGACAATATGTGGTGTAAACCGTAATTCATAATTTCCTGGACCAATCGTACTGAATTTTGCAAAGTTTTTCTTCTTCACAGGTAACTACAAAAGCTTTTTGTAAAATACTTAATAATATTATTTTTTCAACAGCATTTTCATCGTTTTTAGCAATAATCGGACTTTGGCTTCAAAGTGCTACGAAAAATTCGAAAATCGACCAAGACATAAAAGCTCCATTAGTTACTTGGGGAGTGATGTTAAAACAACTATGCAAATGTATCAACGATTGGTCCAGCAGATTTTGAGTTATGGTGTACACCGCAAAACCAGTTTTCGGCGTGGCACCTGACTGAATAGACAATCTTTGCATCGAAAAAAAAAATTAATGAATCCAATTTTTTGGCCGATAATACTTTACACAAGCACCCTTAAGTTCCGACACGATTTAGACGATTCTTCCGCATTTAACTTTTTGTGTCATTTTTCCAAGTCATCTGTCCAGTCTCAACTTTCACAGCTTCTTTCAAACCCTGTGCATTTCTGTTCTATCACTAAAAATTAAATGACAATTTGTTTTACAGTGGAAATGCTAATCGTCCAAGATCTGATGGAAAATTATAAATAGTGAAACAATATAAGCAAGCTTCGATATTATTTAAATAACGATCAAAATGAGAATATTTGTAGCAGATTGTTTGCCGTCATAGTGTTACTTAGGTTGTATGGCATGGCTTTATTTACAATATTTTATTTAATCTTATTTTGGATTCTTTCGAAAGCAGTAAATATATAAGAAAACTTCCACTTGCTTATTGTGTTCTTTGTGAGAAGTTATAAGTAGAGAAGGGTACACATTGTGGTTATATATTCTTTTCTTTTCCTCTAGTTAAACTAACTAAAAAAGTGTGGGTAAATTAAACAGCTTCACTCATTTTGATAGCCATAAGTAAACTAACAAACGAAAACAATTTTTATTTAATGCAGCTCTGCATCCAATTATAAAATTTCGTTCTACGGTTTGTTTCAAAATGATTCGACTTCTGCTAACCTGCAATATAACTCTTCGACATGGCATTTTCAAATGAGCGTGCAGCACCTTATGGATAGGACGATAAAGAATATCAAAAAAATGGTAAAATTCGATTATACCTGTTTTTCGTACGGGATAAAACTTGCTTACTTGCCCCCATATGGTTTGTGTGCAACATGGGCCATAATATTGCACATAAAGGTCGAAAAGTTTATTCAAATTATTGAGATGTATGCAAGAGGAATATGGCGCCCCTTTACACTGTTTTCATTTGGATTCAGGATGCAGCCATTTCTGCGATGACAGGTACTAACGTCTTAGACCGGACTAAACTCAGGCCTAAAATCAAAGATAGTACCGTGCGGCGGTACCAACTAGCTTCAAGCTTACCGCTATTAGTGTCTCTTATGTGCTTGTTCTCCTTTATGTTTAGTTCATAGATCGGTGGTGGATAAGCTAAGTGGTTTAGTTTTTTAGGTTAGAATTACATTAATATAATTTTAACTGCAATTTACTTTTAATTTTAGGTTTAGATTTAGAAAGGTTCACTTCAGAATCTCTTATTTTATCTCTCTTCACCCTCACGGACGTTTTATCTTCTTTTGCTCGATCATACCTACGCCATCGGTGTCCTGAACAAAGCACAGTGGGGCCGAGCCGGTCAAAGCCTCCAAAATTTATTGTCGATTTTCATACCTTTTATATTTTTTTTTCTAAATGTACATTACCTAAAGCGTCAAATTTTTGAGTAAATTGATTGAAAAATATAAGTGCTACATTTTTTTTAACCGCGCAAGGTCTTGAAAATCTGCAAGAATTTGAGTGACAAATAGTTTTTGTTCATTCCAATTCATCTTGCTTTAATAGGTACTACAATGATAATTTTACAACACATATAGGCGTTTCTAATAGAAAATCATCTCAGGATTTCAATGGTGTATTTCGATTTGAGAAATAATTACTATTTAAAAAGTTACCAATAAAATCAATATAACTAAGCTGTTTAACGCGGACTTATTTACATTCAGAGTGTGATCTCTTTATCGGTAAAAGCGTGTTGAAGGATCTCGTCTAGTACAACGTAGTCTAGTCAAGACGTAGAATTTTATCTAGTTTTCAAAAATCATAGTGCCATCTTGCGCCGTTTTACGCCAAAGGTTGATATTTGGACATTTGTAAAATTAGTTTTTTCGTGGAGACGCATGGTATTTTTTTAATTTCATGAAGTTTTGCATTATTATTCACCGGTGGATTTCTTTTCTGAACGTTGCTTGTAAATTTAGGGTTTGGGGCGATTTCCTTGATACAAATATAATTATGCCTTAAGTGTCTAGCAACTATGACTCGTGTTTCTATATTTTCACAGTTATCTGCAGTATAGAAAAATTCAAATAAATAGAAGCCAACGAGGCAAACTAACTGCAACTATTATTATATTTTTCCATGAATCCTATCTCTTTGGTAGGTATTGGTCGTTAGCTTTACTGGTGACCGATGTAAGGTAAACACGTGAGTGTGGGAAGTGTTCTTTTTATCCGATTTTTAGTTATTGGCAGTAATGCAACATTTATTTTCAAGTGCAAACTCCCTCTCCCTTCCACAATAATTCAATTCCAAATTGACGAGAGCTTCATGCAAAAACGCTCACGCCTCTATTTCAAAGAATCAGGATATTTTCGTACGAAAAACCAAGTCAGTACCCACAAGGAGAGATATTTATATCATCATTGAAATTGGAAATCAATGGAAAAGTATTGAGCGGCTTAGATGCAATATGCATCGTATGAGCAACTGTGAATAGAGCATAGTAGTGCATGATTTGAGATCTTCATCAAAATCAAATAAACCTGTCATCTTTTAATAGCGCTGGCGATAACTATAAATAAATAAACCGACAAAACAAAAAATTAAGGCATTCTATCAAACACCTTCATATCTTCTATAACTATTTTAACTATTCTAAACGTATGCTTCATAAATTAGTACACGAAGATTATCTCTTAAAGAGCTATGAAGGAAAGATTTTTTCAATGATGGTATTTGGATTAGACTGAAAATCTACAAACAAATGTATAAAATTACATCATTTTTTATTCGTCAGATTTCGATAAATTGGAACCACCCTAGCTAAGTCGTTACTAAAGACTACCCTAGGAAATCAAAATATGTCTATTCACTTACGAAGTATCTGTTTTAAGAAGTTAATAAAATTCACTTTTGCGAAATTAAAAAAAAAAACTTTTAGAACCACCCTAGGCTGTCGAATTTTCATTTTAGCGTCCTAATTTAATCAAAATCGAGTTCAGCGCACCAAAATTACCCTTAGATGATATTTTCATTCATTTTAAACTACTTTTGAGGTTTTGTCCAGCTTTTGTATGGAGTGGATCCACTGTGCAAAGGGGCGATGGAAAAGATATTTAATATAGGTACGCCCTCTTATTATGCTTGAATGTATGGTGCGGCGTAATGAGTAGTTGCAACATATGAAGTGTGGAGAAACAAAAAAAGAGACAAGTTGATTGCGTTTAGTTTTCGGAGTAGAATGCGAGAGATTTTCATAGCGCTTAGAGCTGGATGAGTTCAGACGAAATTCGTTTTCTCTTGGCTCGGAAAATAGAAGTTAGCTGCGAAGAAGTGGAAATACAGGCGCGATTCGAGATTTTCGTGCGGAGTGGTCAACACCTAGTAGAGTCAGGGTGAAACTTCGCGGCCATGCTGCCTATTATTGCTTAAGTATGATGGAAAGGGGATCAACACCGTTGCAGGGATGCCACATTGATCTCAAAAAAATATTGTTACTAAGACCCATTTGCTTACAATTACCCTCCCCAAGGTTGAGGAGTTTGACGGTATTGCAAACATCATAAGGCATATTGCGTGCATCAGAGCTAAAGAACAACTGCTTTAAGATGGTTATTGCATTACGCCTCGATCGTGGTGCATCGAGGAGACCGAGAGGGCTTATGCGCCTTTTTTATGTTCTATGTTTCTTCATACTCTGCACCTACGCATACAAACGCTCAACCACTGGTCTATGCGCGGTGATGTGGCCGACTGGCGGGTCGACGTGCTCGATTAGTTTGCATCTATTAGTTTGCTTTTCCATTACTGATATATATCAAAATAGTATCGGTCAATTTTTACACTTCTAATCAAGCTCTTTGCATCTTTTTTTTTCTTTATTCGACGTGTTATGATTCCTTTTATCGGTATATCTGAACTTTACGCTATATAGGCACAAACGCTCGGGGCCTTCGCGATAACACAAACCTGGCCACAAACGCGTCTATGCAATTGCAATAATCCACACGTACTTACGCTCGCGATTTCGCCTACATTAAAAAACAGGTAGTTAAGTAAACGTAGCATCTTTAAACTTTCAAACGCGGCCTCAAACATTAACCCACCACTCGCGCGATCATGATACGGTCACGTCCGGAAGCCTTACCTCGGTCCTAGCAGTCTGGACTAATGTCTTCAGTTGATCCAATTAAAAAAATTGACGCTCATATTCACTAAACAACACGTTCCATGGTGATATGACCTGGAACTCTAGTGATATGGGAAACGGACTCTCTTCTACCATCTGTACCGTACACTAAAAATTAAGCATCAAATTCACGGTTCGCGCGCGATCAAACAAGAATACACGCTACATCATAATAAATTCGAAATTATACACGCGAAGTTACATACACGTGACAAACACGTTAATATACAAATACTTGAGCCTTTCGCGACCATCCATGGCACCTGCACCCATGATCTCGTAAACATGATAACATCCCGGTGATAAGGTGAATGTCTCAGCTCCTATAAATTTTCAAACGCGGTCTCAAGCGTGAACCTAAAAACTCCCGCGGTCGCACGATCATGAATCGGTCACTTCCGGATGTTTCTATCCTTGATATCAGCAGACTAGGTCTATGCCTTCAATTGGACCAATTAAAAAAAGAAAACTCTCATATCCACTAGACACCACGTTACATGGCGATATGACCGAGGACTCTAGTGATATGGGGTAACTTACTCCCTGTCAGAATGTGAATTGTACACCGAAAACTAAGTATCAGAATGAAGGTCCGCGTGACCATCCAAGAACGCACGTGTATATAGGAATGGCCACCCGGTTACAAAATTCAGTTTTGTACACGAGAAGTCACATGAACGCGAGCACACATGACAAACGCGTTAACATACGAACGCTTAAGCCCTTCGCGATTAACAACGCACACCTACGTTCGCGATCGCACAAACTTAATAACACCCCGGTAATAAGGAGAACATTTTGGTACTTACGAAGTTTCAAACGCTGTCTCAAACGCGAACCTACAAACGTCTGTTTTCGCGCGCTCATGAATCGGTCACCTCCGGAAACCATTACTCTCTGTCCTCTGTAACTTAGGTCCATACATTCAGTAGGACCAATAAAAAAATAAAGCTCATATCCACTAGACAACACGTTCCATGGCGACATCACCAGGAACTCTAGTGATATGGAAGATCGCACACCAAAAATAAAGTATCGAGCACGTGAACGTACAGATGCTCGAGCTCTTCGCGATGATACACGCGATCGCGAGTCCCTGCGCTCACACATACCTGAACCGTACAATGAATATCACTTTCAGAATCACGGCCCGCTACAATTGGCCTAATGCAGTGTTTCAGTGGGCGCCACAGCCTGTCTCGTCTGAAAATTGTAGCATGTGATTCTGACGGGGAGCCCTTCCGAGAACCGAGCTGTGCAGCTCCAGTAGGATAACTCTCGAAAAAAAAGATGCCAAAAGATTTTCTTAATTATAGTGTATATAAACACACGGTATCTAATTGAATTATGGTTAGAGTTGATGTAGTTTTCGAATTTTGGTTACATGCCTTCCGATAGTGCAACGTTTCGGGGGGATCTTCATGAGAGAGCATGGTTTGAACATAAATTAGTTATATTTTTCTCGTAATACAAACATTATTATAAATTATACAACTGGTATTTTGCACCTTGACCAATATAACCTAAATCTAAAGTCAAAGCTTCACTAGAATTTTGGGATTCAAAAATCCAGTTTCTGTCGATGATGCAACGAGTATAAAATGAATATGAACTATATGAGAAATCTATTATCTCTAAGTGGATTACTTGGTGGTTTGTCTATTCATATATCATCCAACATCTACTTCCTGAACGCAACGCTTAATCCAAGGGGTAAATACATCAACTCCAAATATTTCAATTCGAAGTAAATTTACGCATTATTGTGCCTTTGAAGTAAATTTACATGTTGGTTTTTGAGAAATATTTCATTTATTATCGAGTGGATTCATAAAATGTTTTCGGAATGAAATTTTTTTATCTCGAGAACTACTACATTTCAGAAAATGTGAGTTATAGGCGTTATGATTTGAAATGACGTTTGGGCTGATATTAAAAAGGAAACTTGGATTTTTGACTGTAAACAGTAAAAATATATCAAAAGTTGATGTTAGGAAAACTTTTTTATTTTTATTTTTGTATTGTATTTGTATTGTATCGAAATGATGCCTTCAGCAAATTTGTAGCTCTTACTTTTGTGAATAACTTTACTAAAGACTTCAAATATCTATTTTGAATACTTGAAAAGTTATGGCTTGTTGTTTGTGGTTTACTCTTTGTCGCCTATTTATTGTTCAATATAGTAATAATCCATTGAAATAAGCCAAACATTATTTCGATAAATCGAATTTTGTATCTCATTTTTCTATCTACAACCACTAGAAATAATCACCGAACACTTCCAAGTTGTCTGGAAGGAACTTGATAACTTATCAGTGCAAAAATGTTCATTTGTGCGAAACTTCTGACTGCAATTTTTCTAACTTATGACCATCGGATCGATCTGAAACATATCGGAAAATGGAAAGCGAAATAAATAACTCCAAGCAACGGCGTAGCCAAGAGAAGGTTTTGGGGTTTAACACCATACAACCCCCCCCCCCCCACACACACACACCCAAAAAATATATTGTATTGAAGTTGAAAATTTATTGATGCAGACTGATTTCATTCAACATTACAATAACAATTATCTGATCCGTAGATTGATAACCTGTTGTTGTAAACATCATGAGAATTTTTGATAAATTATCGGATCCTGATATGTAACTGATCTATTGGTCTTGATTTCACAGTTGTCTAATAGCATCAATATCTAATTCCTGTCTGAAAACATTCCAATAGAAAATTCCAGAGTTCTGTAATCAATCATAATCCTCAGATTTCATTTCAAATTGAATTAGCTTTTGCAGAGATGTACTGTAATAAGGGTCTTTATTTAATAGGAAGCGAAGTTAAACTCTAAAAATCGTCAATCATACTGCTACTTTAAAATTAAAACTAGTTTAAAATTTCTTAACAAGTTGAAAATGCGGCAGGACCCGGACCTCCCGGATCTTTCTCCATGATCCACCGCTGGTTTCAAGCGATGTTTCAGTATCAACACATAGTATCTCAAGATCGTGGCTGTCGATCCATTGTATGTATGTGCAAATCGTACTGAACATGTAATATTCATTTCCACTATTGTATTGAACATAACCAGCCATGGAATCGTAGTCTGGACAAATGAGAAAAGCACAATTGCACCACTAGGTGAATTAAAACAGGTTTATATTTTGGGAATGCGTGAAGTTGAGACGAAAACGTAATATGATTAATAACGAGGATAACACTTTCCGAATGTAGAGAGAAATTTATGAAAATTACGATTTCCATTCGACTCTAGCAGGTTCTGATCGATTTTGATGAGCATTTGATTATTGTTGTATGACCAATTATATGTATAGGTCAAATGTTCAAAAAGAGTAATTTAAGGTCTAGATAGCATCATTTTGAAACCGCCGATTTCGGAGGTTTAGTATCTTCGATGAGTTTTACAAACGTTAAACAGCGCATCATTTGATAAAAATGTTTTGACGGTATATCGTCCAAGAAGTATTTATGGTGAATTTTCTCAGGTTAATATTCATGACTACAATAAAGTCTCAACAAATTCGCTAAAGACACGATCTCTGTTACTATTTTCTGAAAAATTAATTCTGCATAATTTTAAAATTTCAAAAATTACGGTTTCGGAATTATGCCGTTTGGACAGTAAGATCGATTTTCACCAAACCCGTACCAAACCGAATTTCTGGCTACGCCGCTGACTTCAAGTAAGTAGAAACAAAGTTGTTCTACAGTCGTTCACAAGAAGCTTCTTCGAATGCTGAATATCTATTATAATACATTGACACCCCAATTTTATCAGCCAAATATGAACATATGTTTGATGGGCTCTAGCAGACGAACAAGATTGAATTCGAGTAAATCCTTTCTTGAGCATGTTTTCCGTATCATGAAGATGGAAATATGCAAAAATGAAAAGTTCATCATAATCAGAAATAGTTATCAGACTACATCAAGGGACGGGAAGAATATTTTAACAGCTTCAGTTTATTATAAAGAAAAAAAAATTGCCCGATTTAGTCAATGTCCCCATTTTGTCAGCCTAAAATACACCATGAGATTGATAAAAATGGGTCTTTACTGTATGTATTATTCACTGTGTTTCACATTATTAGGTACATTACATTTTTGGGGATTTTTTTATTGCATCGAACTACAACAATGTTTAGGTAGCTTTCAAGGGGTTATTTTATAGACTTCTTCCAAAATTTGGCGAACCTATTCCAATTCGTATACCAATTAATTGGTATACTTAAGGGTTTATATGTTGCAGATAGAGAAAATACTGAAATTTTAAGCTTTTTTCCTACACAATATTACGAAAGCTTATTAAACAATTTTTCCTAAAAAGTTTGTGAAAATTATAAACTATTTGAAATTTTTTTAATAGTTTAATTTTTTATTTAACCGTGATTTTTTAATAAATAGTGACCATCGCTTCACAACGTAGTCTATTTTTCATGGCTTGCGGTGAGCACGATCTCTCGAATTGCTGAACTGAAAATTATGGAATAGAAATTAATTTTTTAGTATTCTTTACAGATTTAACTCGCCGCGCAGATAGCTCTGAATTAGACCCGCTGGTGCCCTAAGACGATTTCGCTAGATTTTCAGAGCACTGTGCACCCAGTGCATTAACGCAAGTAACGGAAGGTTATCGAAAAGATTCGTGAAAATGAAAATTTCAGTAATGATGATGATTTTCCCAAACGGTTAGTTTTCGAGAGATTTTATTTGTTCTTTGGCATTAGGATTAGCGATAATAATTCAAATCAAGGATACTACTGGGAAGTCACCTTTAGAAAAAGTCGATGTCGAAGTAAAATTTGGAACTATGCACGCATGCACTTCAGAGATAGTGTGATATCAGAAGCTGCGATTTCATTTCAACGCTTTTTTTGTGAAAAGGGCGATACTTACAAATGTAAATATAAGGCTTTTTTCATACATGCGAATGAGGGCTTTGAAACGCAACAAATTAACCTAAAAATTTGGATTCTACGATATTGCTTTCTTAAACTACAGCAAAAAATACAACGGGCGAAACTGTATTTTTGTTTGTTTATTTAAAGTTTCGCCCTCCACGCTCCATGAAAATAAACAGGGCGATACTTTTTTTGCTAGCAGTTTAGAGGCGAAACTGTTATTTTCGTATTTTTTTAGGATTATCAAGCTGATACCAGCTGTAAATAGTAACAATGATCGCTATTGAAAAAACCCGGACGAAATCGGTGGTGTAAAACGGTAGTTATTGTAAATAAACGTAAGGGCGATACTTCAATGCTGATAGGTGTTACCGAAAAAGTAAACAATCGCCAAAGGGGCGATACTATCATTTTGTTAATTTCAATAGCAAAAACAAATTTTAATTTAATAATTTCAAATACTTTATGAAGTTTTGGATTTCGATCACTGAATCATGCAATCTAGGATGTAAAAAACACAATAGTTCTTAAATAGGAAATAAAACCAAGTCTGGAAATATTCACTGTTACTTTGAATGATATCACTGCTAGTATCGCCCTTTTCAAGAAAAAGCGTTGATTTCTTAGTTCTCAGTCGCGTTGGAAATTTGAGTAAAATATAAACTTCAAATCGATTCAAAAAAAAAAAAAATCGTTTTTTTTTGTTTCAGTACAATATATAACCCCTTTAGCAAAATTCAGTTTTCCCACCACAATATAGATATTTTATTAACAGAGCATTAACAATAACTCGTTGGTATGTTTATTTTATTGGCCATTTTTTCGCTTTCCCATTGATTTGGTTTGAGATTTCTAGCACTTATGTTGTCCTATGCTGATTTGATCGATTCTCTGAGTCCTGCCACTATCCCATGTAGTATGTGTTATCAAAAACATCGCGAAGCATCAAGTTCTAAATGTTCTCAAACGATATAATATCCGAAGAGAGTGATAAGAGTTATAAGAAATGTCTCATCACACTGTTAGGTGGATTAATAGCGTTTTTATCAATAAGTTCTCCATCATACAAATTCAAATTGATTCTTTTCTCTTCCGGTCTTTGTGGACAAAACATAAAACAAATTATAAATGGGTTTATTTTCAATTTCAATTTTTAACATAAATTTTTGTTTTTGTGAAAAATGACACATTTTTCAGTCTATATATTTTTCGTCCAGAAGTATTCATTCCCTCTAACTCGTTCTTAGAGTTCTCAGATAGTTTTGTTGTATAAAATAAGGTAATCGAACATTTTTTTGAAAAATGCTGCTTTTAGAAACTTTTACTCCATTTTAAAAAATTGCTCTTGAGTTAAAATAGTCTTATTGACTGGAAAATGTTTAGTCTTCCATGCCGGTGAAACGTGTGAAGTTTCATCGGAATCAAAGATTGTCGGTCACGATTTTAAAGATTTTTGGACGGATCTTCGTGGCATTCCTCATTTTCCATGATGATAATGGATTTTTGTAACTTGTTTATTAAAGTTTCTATAAAATAATGAGATGTATTCAAAAGTCTGAGCCATTCAGCTATGTGTTTA
Organism: Topomyia yanbarensis; assembly: GCF_030247195.1. Classification (NCBI taxonomy): domain Eukaryota; kingdom Metazoa; phylum Arthropoda; class Insecta; order Diptera; family Culicidae; genus Topomyia; species Topomyia yanbarensis. Next base: position 405,434,172 of record NC_080671.1, on the reverse strand, counting down.
GCAGGAACCAACAGACAACAAATCTACCAAATTTCGATAAGTAGTTAAAACAGTTTTTGAAATATATAAATGGCACAGTTAAAATTTTAGAATCTTCGAAAAAGGGCCAGTAAGGACCGAAACGTTGAAGTCACAGAGAAGAATTGCTTAATTAAAGCAGCTGAAACGTCGATACGTAACCTAGAAAATTCAACCCTGCACAGTTTGCCTCAATTCTTGTTACGCATACAGCACCAGGTTTCTCGATGACTCGGATGACCCAATTGAATTGTGTATTTTGGAATAAAACGTTCAGAAAGACTGATGTTGTGAATACATAACGATGTTTCGACTATCAATTTCGTTGGAAAATCGTTAAAAAACGCGAAAAATAGTAAAGGTGGTCAAAATTAAATTTTGAACCACCCCAATGCAAACAACCACAATCAGAGCAAGCATCGCACAGGGCAACTATTCGACCAACTCGCGCTCCGGTCGCGGAACATGCAAAACCAACTTCTATTTGTCTATCGGCCATTCATCTGCCAAACAATTAATATTCATCTTCTTTGAATGTAGTTTCGTTCCTGCCAAGATTAGTCGACGGCATCACATTGTATGAATGGTTATTTATCGCAACGTAGAAAAATGGCATACGCTGAAAGGAACTCTAAGTCCAGAGCATACTGACTTCCCTGGACCAGACACGAGACAAGCCATCGATCATACGCACTTTGGACCTTAGGTTCTTTTGCGTTTGGTCAGTTGGGAAAGTCAATGCAGGGAGAGAGAAAAAAGACGTTTCCTTGTCGTCTGAAGCGTTTACATGTGATGTCATCGTCATTCTGATCTATAGATGCAATCGATGAAGACTTGCTGGAGTCAGCTGCTAGTCAGCCAACAGGCAAACAGGCGGGCATCTGGACTCTCAGTCAGTCTTTTCTGTTGGTTCAACAGGGCAGGTCAGTTCCCCTCAAGGGGTTGATGAGAAACGGCTAGAGCGACCGTAGGAGGAGAACCGGGGTCGATCTGTCGGTCGGTGGTCTGGCTCGGACTCAGATCGGATTGCGTGCAGTGAATCGGAAATAAGATCATGCTTAAGAACTTGACCGTGCAGAAATGATATTGATGCGGGTGAAAACAGTTCATGCTCGGTTGGTTTTGCGTCTTGAGATGCTGCCTGATGGGCAAGCACGCGTGCGAAAAGGGTTCGTTGATCCTGCTAATGCGGACCGAACGCAGGGGGCGGTGAATGAACTGTGGATCTGGGAAGATTCAGTTAAAAAAAAATTGCAATGGGTATAATTCAAATTTTAAGCATATTATTTTTTAACATATTAGAAAAAACTGACGCATGTTTTGGTGCTCTTAAAAATTAATGCATTTTTCATACATCTATGATTGGATTTTCAATGTAAACAGAAAGATGTCTTAGAAATTATTTGAACAAAATATGTGCGCGTGTGGGAGGAATATCCCTCTGATAGACATCTCTGATTGGCGTATGCTAAGTAGGAATAAAATCGGTTCCTGACCAGGTATGTTCACAGAAAGTGGAAAAATCCAGGAATTCTTTACCTCAAAAGCACGATCCAGGCTACTGGATCAACAAGATTAGCGTGAGAAGAGTTCGTCGGTATTTTTTCATCATTTGTGGTTAGGAACATACAGCAAGTATTGTTTCAAGCGACCGGAGTTCATGAAGACTCGATAACGTTCATTCCTATGGATTCAAAGCTTTTAAGCAGGGACGAATTTCACATTTTGGATACCGGTGAGATCGTTTCTAATATTTTCTTTGCGTTTTGTTTTTAAATTACTCTACTACATATGCGTTATTATATAATCCCCAGTTCGCATTTTTTTTCGCCTTTTGATATCTCCGTCATCTATGAAAACTGTTTCTGTTCCGAGCGTTTTCCGTAAGTAGATGATAAGACTATTATAAAATAAAAACGCTTGTAAGGGCGTGGCCAGGTGTGTGGAGTTGAGCGGGTCTATGTCATTGCAGATCGTGGCGAAATCTGATATGACAATGGATATGCTCAATTCTGCAACTTCATCTACGATTTGTGCAGGTGTTCGTGCTATGCTACACTGATATATTCGTAAATCGCTGCGAATTAGATTCGTACAGACAATTTTCGTGCATATGTTGAATCATTCGTAGTTCTATTGAAACACTTTCATTTTTTATTACGAGTTTTTCGTGAAAACCACGAAACGACTTTCGTGGGCTTACTACAAAACGGCTTCATTAGGCAAACCAATTGTTCGCTGTTATATACGAAAGTCGTTATAATATTTACGAGAACCATTCGGAAAACTGTCAACGTCACAAGTACTTCAATTCATTCGTTTTCGAGCTCTCCATCGAGACAGAGGTTGTTTTTTTCTAGTCCGTAGTGCTGTGTGAGGCTATAAAGAATAGTTTTAATCCGCATTCAAGGTTATTTTGCCAGTTCGGTTCGGTCCTCAGTCTTTTGTTCGCGTGTGAGGATTAAACAATAGCCAGCTGTATAAGCTGGATCGGTTCGTCGTTGGACACCAGTTTAAAGCTAAGTGGTTTTTGTCTTTTGTAACACATTTATTGCTTTCTTCCGTCTGCGCGGGCGCTGACCCCGTGCGTTGACGTTTTCTATGGTTCCCTCTCCGGATGGTCAAATGGAAGTTGAATCGGGTTCAACTTCTAAGGCTCCCCCCCGGCCCAAATGCTATCCAGAACTCTCAACTGGTCCATTTGTGGTCTTCTTTCGGCCCAAGACTAAATCACTGAATCTTCTTCAGATTTCTAGAGACCTGACGGAACGGTTCTCGGCTGTGACCGAAATTTCAAAGGTCCGCTCGGACAAGATAAGGGTGTTGCTAGCCAACTCAAAGCAGGCAAACGATATTGCTTGCTGTGAGCACTTTACGCGGGATTATAACGTGTATATTCCGGCTGTAAGAGTACAATCCGAAGGCGTCGTAACCGATGAGAGTTTGACGTGCGAGGATCTGCTGAAGTACGGGGTTGGCCGATTCAGAGACCGCTTACTTCAGCCAGTTAAAATACTTGAGTGCAAACGTTTGCACTCAGTAGTAGTTGCGGGGGATGGTTCAAAAACGTACCCCCAATCAAACTCTTATCGGGTGACCTTCGCTGGTACCGCTTTGCCAAATTTCGTCCTCTTGCACAAGGTTCGTCTGCCTGTGCGTCTGTTTGTGCCGCGGGTCATGAATTGCACAAAGTGTAAACAACTGGGTCACACAGCCACCCATTGTAGCAATAAGGCCCGCTGTGGAAAATGCGGGGAGAATCATCTAGATGATTCGTGCAGTAGGCAAGCCGAAAAGTGTCCTTACTGTGCGGAGAGTCTGCATGATATCTCGGCATGTCCCGCGTACAAACTACGCAGGGATAAACTGAAACGTTCCCTTGCGGGACGATCCAAACATTCTTTCGCAGAAATGTTAAAGAATGCTACGCCACCATCCTCAGCAAACATCTATACTCACTTGCCTCCTGACGAGGGCGAGGCTGGTAACCCACAAGAGGGAACATCTACTAGGGTGCCTAGAATTTATAGGAAGAGGAGGAACATTTCCTCTCGTAAAGTTCCTTGTAAAGGCCAGAAGGTGTCCCTTGAGGGGGCTCCGAAAGTCACATCTATTGGAAGTGTTGCAACCAAACCGAAGCAATTAGCTCCTGGTCTCGGAGGATTAAGCTCAGAGAAGGAGTTCCCAGCACTTCCAGGAACATCAAAAATCCCAAGTGTTCCTTTGTTTCAGTTCGAGAGTAATCACAGCACTGGAATTATAGAACTCTCGGACATAGTGGACTGGATAATAAAAACTTTCAATATTACTGATCCTATTAAAAGTCTTATGTTAGCTTTTCTCCCTACAGTGAGAACATTTTTGAAGCAGTTGACTGCTAAATGGCCCCTCCTCTCAGCGATTGTATCCTTCGATGGCTAACTCATCGAACGAGGTCACGGATTTGATCACTGTTCTACAGTGGAATTGCAGAAGTATCATCCCGAAAATCGATTCCTTCAAAATTTTAATAAATAATTTGAGTTGCGATGCATTTGCATTATGTGAAACTTGGTTAACTTCCGACATAGAACTCAACTTCCACGACTTTAATATTATTCGCCTGGATCGAGACACCCCCTATGGAGGAGTGCTTTTGGGGATCAAAAAGTGCTATTCCTTCTACAGAATTAACCTTCCCTCGATAACAGGTATTGAAGTTGTCGCTTGTCAAGTAACAACCAAAGGCAAAAGCCTTTGCATAGCTTCCATATATATTCCCCCCAACACCGCGGTTGGGCACCGACGGCTACAAGACATCTTAGAATCCCTGCCAGCACCGCGACTAGTTTTAGGAGACTTTAACTCTCACGGTACAGCATGGGGTTGCCTCTATGATGATAACCGGTCTTCCTTAATTCAGGATCTTTGCGATAACTTCAATTTGACAATTTTAAACACGGGTGAAATGACACGGATTCCTGCTCCTCCAGCGCGCCCGAGCGCCTTAGACTTGTCCCTTTGCTCAACATCGCTGCGGTTAAATTGCACGTGGAAGGTAATTCCTGATCCCCACGGCAGCGACCATCTGCCGATTGTAGTCTCAATCAATAACGGTTCAAGGCCATTGAAATCAATCAATATTTCGTATGACCTCACACGAAATATCGATTGGAAGAGCTATGCTGCCGCGATATCCGACAACATCGAATCTACCCAAGAACTTCCTCCGGAGGAAGAGTACAGCTTTTTGGCTGGCTTGATTCTCGACAGCGCGAATCAAGCTCAGACTAGGCCAGTACCCGGCGCGAACATACAAAAACGTTCTCCCAATCCCTGGTGGGATAAAGAGTGCTCAGACGTGTACGCAGAGAAGGCCGCCGCGTTTAAGACCTTCCGGAACGACGGGTTACCCGGTAGTTTTCGACAGTACGCGACGTTAGACAAGCGAATGAAGAGTTTGATGAAAGCCAAAAAACGCGATTATTGGCGCCGGTTCGTCGACGGATTAACGAGAGAAACATCGATGAGCACTCTTTGGGGAACAGCCCGACGTATGCGAAATCGAAACAGTACTAATGAGAGCGTGGAATATTCAAACCGTTGGATATTCGATTTCGCCAAGAAGGTTTGTCCGGATTCCGCCCCGGCACAGAAGATTTACCGCGCCGCGTCTCCTCACGATAGCGCGAACGAAACACCTTTTTCGATGGTGGAGTTCTCACTTGCTCTCTTGTCGTGTAACAATAAAGCTCCGGGGCCAGACAGAATCAAATTCAACTTGTTGAAGAATCTGCCTGACTCTGCCAAAAGACGCTTGTTGAACTTATTTAATAAGTTTCTCGAGGCTAACATTGTCCCACTCGATTGGAGACAAGTGAAGGTCATCGCCATCCAAAAACCAGGAAAACCAGCCTCCGACCACAATTCGTACCGTCCGATCGCAATGCTATCCTGTATCCGGAAGTTGTTCGAGAAAATGATCCTATCCCGCCTCGACAATTGGGTCGAAGCAAATGGCTTACTGTCAGATACACAATTTGGCTTTCGCAAAGGCAAAGGGACGAACGATTGTCTTGCGTTGCTCTCAACTGACATTCAAATGGCCTATGCTAGCAAAGAGCAGATGGCATCAGTGTTCCTAGATATTAAGGGGGCTTTTGATTCAGTTTCGATCAACATTCTTTCAGAGAAGCTGCACCAGCATGGTCTTTCAGCGACTTTAAACAACTTTTTACTAAACTTGTTGTCGGAAAAGCACATGCATTTTTCGCATGGTGACTTATCGACATCACGATTTAGCTACATGGGCCTTCCCCAGGGCTCATGTCTAAGCCCCCTTTTATACAATTTCTATGTCAACGACATTGATGAATGTCTTGACAATTCCTGCACGTTAAGGCAACTTGCAGACGATGGCGTGGTGTCTGTTATGGGACCCAAAGCTGTCGATCTACAAGGACCATTACAGAATACCCTGGACAATTTGTCTGCTTGGGCTATTAAGCTGGGTATCGAATTCTCCACGGAGAAAACTGAGCTAGTTGTATTTTCAAGGAAGCGTGAACCAGCACAACTACAGCTTCTATTAATGGGTCAAACTATCGCTCAGGTCTTCACAGTAAAATATCTAGGGGTCTGGTTCGACTCGAAAGGTACTTGGGGATGCCATATTCGGTATCTGAAACAGAAATGCCAACAAAGGATCAACTTTCTTCGTACAATAGCCGGAACATGGTGGGGTGCCCACCCAGGAGACCTAATTAGGTTGTATCAAACAACGATACTGTCGGTAATGGAATACGGATGCTTCTGCTTTCGCTCCGCCGCGAACATACATTTCATCAAACTCGAAAGAATTCAGTATCGTTGTTTGCGTATCGCCTTAGGGTGCATGCAGTCGACCCATACGATGAGTCTCGAAGTGCTGTCGGGCGTTCTCCCGTTGAAAAATCGATTTTGGGAACTCTCATATCGATTGCTCATTCGATGCGATATCTTGAACCCGGTCGTGATTGAAAATTTCGAAAGGCTTGTTGAGCTCAATTCTCAGATCCGTTTCATGTCCCTGTACTTTGACTACATGGCGCAGAATATTAACCCTTCTTCTTACAATCCCAACCGTGTGCATTTCATAAATACTTCTGAATCTACTGTTTTCTTCGACACATCCATGAAAGACGAGATTAGTGGAATTCCGGACCACATACGCCCACAAGTGGTTCCAAACATTTTTCATAATAAATTCCGAGAAGTCGACTGTTCTAAGATGTTTTATACTGACGGATCAAACCTCGAAGGATCCACTGGCTTCGGTATTTTCAATCAAAAGTTCACCGCCTCCTACAAACTCAGTGACCCTGCTTCAGTTTACGCCGCAGAACTCGCTGCCATTCAGTATACCCTTGGAGTCATTGAAACATTACCCGCAGACCATTACTTCATCGTTTCGGATAGCCTCAGTTCCATTGACGCTATTCGCTCGATGAAACATGGAAAGCACTCCTCGTATTTTTTGGGGAAAATACGGGAGCTACTGAGTGCTTTATCTGACAACTCTTTCCAGATTACCTTGGTATGGGTCCCTTCTCATTGCTCCATTCCGGGCAATGAGAAGGCAGACTCCTTAGCTAAGGTGGGTGCCTTAGAAGGAGACGTTTACGAAAGACCAATTTGCTTCAGCGAATTTTTCAGTATTACTCATCAGAGAACCCTCGAAAGTTGGCAAACTTCGTGGAGCAGTGGAGAGCTGGGAAGGTGGCTACATTCGATAATCCCTAAGGTATCGACGAAACCTTGGTTCAAGGGGATGGATGTGGGTCGTGACTTCATTCGTGTGATGTCCCGACTCATGGCAAACCATTACACGCTGGATGCACATCTCCGGCGTATTGGGCTCGTGGATAGTGGTATCTGCGCTTGTGGCGACGGCTATCACGACATCGAGCACATTGTCTGGGCGTGCACCGAGTACAGTTCCGCTAGGTCTCGGCTAATGGATACCCTGCGGGCCCGAGGAAGACCAACCAACATCCCGGTTCGAGATGTGCTGGCAAGCCGCGATGTTCTCTATATGTCCCTTATATACACCTTTGTGAAAACCATCAATATACAAGTCTAACTGCCCCTTGTTATCTCCTTATCATTCTCAGAACGCTCTTCCACCTGTATCAAACCATCTGTATCGAATGAGCCAACAAACACGGGACCTACGGAACGAACATAACACGCTTAACTCGAAATGTAGCCGATCCACATCTGCGCCGTACTACGAAATCGTCTGGAAAAACCCCTGCCATCTTGAGGAGGACCACCCGGCGTCCCAGTACATGATTCCCCTGATGAAGGCCACCCGAGTTTGTAATCCATCCGTTGATCTCACGATGCCTGAAACTGAAATAATTTTCTCTCCCTGCCATCTTTGTCTACCCTCCCTCCCCTGACTCTTATACCCAGAAGTAACACCGCTACCCCCCCCCCCCCCCCAATATCATCACGAAGCATTTAGCTCTTCTTGTCTCTTCTAGTTTTAACTATTATATTATATAATCTCGTTGAAATTGCCCAACTCTACTACCCCCAAAAATAACTATAATTACGAATCTTTACAAAATTCAATCATGCCCTCTAGTTATGCCTAGTTTTAAGTTAGTCGTAAAAAATTGTCCCCCTTAATTAAACATTATTTGCTCCAATAATCTCACTGATAAAAATGTCAAACCATATTGCCACAAAAACTAAATGACCCCCCTAATCTTACGAAAACAATATTATCCCCTTGTGTAGATATATAAGATAGCTATAAAATCGCATTAGTTTCATTTTAAAAAAATCAATATGTAATCCCCTAGTTTTAAGCAATTTAAAATGTAAAACAAAACAAAATTGGCACCTTTAAGCTAACGCAACGTGCCTTATCAAATAAACGATTTGAATAAAAAAAAAAAAAAAGTACTTCAATAGAGGTAGAATATGGAGTTAATAATTCTTGATCATCACGACGATCGCAGTCTGACTATTTAGTAACCGTATCCGTGTCCTCCGGTGTCAGGAAGATTTCCTGAACCTCTTTCGCTTCCAGCTGATCCATAATCCGGAGCAGTACGGATCTAGTTGAGCCATCGCGAACTGGTTTTGCATGAAGAAATATGAGTTTTTCTCTGCCGGAGCAATGTCAAAATAATATGCTATTAAATACGAAAACTTTTCTAAGAAGAACGAAATGAATTAGTGCGACCAACGAAATTGTTCGTAATATACACAACCGTTTATTAAAATAAACGAAACATTTTGTTTCATTCCCGAAAAATAATGCCGTTTTCAACAATAATATTCCTGTAATTTACACTAAATATGTAAAATTTACGAAAACTTTTGTTCATCAAGCGGCCTTTTCTTCATACCACAATAAAATCGATTTTGCCAATGCCCGTTTTTTAAATTAAAAAAAATCGGTGTTGTCAAACATCGATCCCTAAAGATCGAATGGAAAAAAATACGAGGGTCATAAATACGAACACTTTTCTAAGATGAATGATATGAATTCGTATGACCAACGAAATTGTTCGTAATATACAAAAACGTTTATTAAAATAAAGAAAACATTTCGTTTCATTCACGAAAAATAATGTCGTTATCAACAATATCATTCGTGCAGTGTATACTAAAGATGTAAAATTTACGAAAGCTTTCGTTCACCAATCGGCCATTCTCGTTCATGAAATGAACGAAACCTACTATTTACAACGCACGAAAATACTTCGTTGCAGAAAACGACGAATGAATTCGTGCATTCCATGATCAAATTCATTATATTTACGAATTCATATTATCAGTGTATGCTATTAATTTTAACACATTAGAAAAACAGTGCTTCAAATAAACGAACTCTAATCTACTCGAAAATAACGGAGAAGTATATTCCTTTTTTGATTGTCTTGGTTTAATGTAGAGAACAATAAATAGAAAGATTGAAGTTTGTTATCTGATGGAATTCTAAAGAATCGTTTATCTTTTTATTTTTATCAACATATATAAGCATTCCTGTCTTAGAGTGTATATACCAAACCCGGAGGGTCGATTAGGTGTGAAATTTCGATGCATTTTTTATATTTAATTAATTAGTTATGAATGGCTTCGGTTATAAAAAATTATAATCAATTGAATGCCTAATTTTGACAATATTGTTTTTAGTGTCACAGATATTAAAACACTTTTTCCTTTCGTAGGAGGCCACGGTTGTAGGGACTAGTGGGTGCGCACTCTGATGCGTAGCAAGTCAGATCATCTTTCGTCACTGGTGATATTAGCTGTTGAGTTTGAGGTGCTTGATGCAGCTTTTGCAGTTGTCATTATTGCCTGAACAGCAGCCACAAATTTGGCAACCGTTTGTGGTTCAGGTAGAGATATAGGAGATTCTTTCTGAAGGTGAGCTTTCCTCGCTGGTTTCTGGGCAGGGTTGTCCGTAATGTGGCGTTTGTTCACAGAACTGGCACATATCAGTTTGTCATTGATAAGTACAAAGAGTAATGGCCCTTCTGTTGTGTAGTGCAGGGTATGGTAGGAGAGAATGAGTTGGTCTACTCGCATTCTCATCACAAAAACACCGATTTGCTTATAGGAGACATTGGGGGTCGATGGGTTCATTAGTAGGTATTGGAGCTGTGGCGGTGATCACGATACTGTTGGGAATTTGTGATGACATCATACCAGCTCCTCGATGGCGGAGTAGTAACGCACCCTGAGAGATCGCAGTTTCGATTCCCGCTTGTGGAAAATAGGTGAATTTTCACCGTATCTTCATTTTCACCGTTCCGTTCATTTTTACTATTTCCCATTGGACTCGTTTCTAAAACCTTGAAAAAAGGAAAAAAAAAAAAAAACATGGCTTACGTCAAGGAATATATGAGCATTTGAAATATCCGGAAAGTAGTTTCTCCATGTGTCCTCCGTAATAGATTCCACTTCTCTGAAATACGACATGAATCTTTTAATTGCCATTTGGAGCCAGATCATGCAATTTGACTTCAACATTTCCATTATCCTTACAGAGTGTTTGGTTCATGGTTAAGAATCTCTCGAGGGGTGATAGAGGATCATACAAGCGGGAAAACATATACCATCAAATCTCAGCCGTTACAGACTTATTAAACTTGTTCTGATATCGATTTGTTTGTCTTTAAATACCTCCAACTCAAAAACTACACTTTATATTTTAACTCTATTAGTTTCATTAGATAGATAAGAAATTAGAATAATTGGTGTTTTCTGCCCATGATCGCATATTTGTCCCGTTTTCTATGGGATTTCCCATCTTTATGGGACTGATATGCGATCATGGGCAGTTTTCATATCTTTAAATTATTCATTGTGAAAATTTTAATTTACAATGGAAAATGAATCTTCTGTAAATTACGCGATCTTCACAGATTTTGTACTTCATTGGATTAAAAACAATGAACAATGTTCTAGAAACTTGTCAATTTCACAAATACGAACAATTTAGTATCGTAAAATGGGATATTTATTGTGAAAATTTCAAGTTATAATGCAAAATAGAAGAATGTTCTGTAAAATATGTAATTTTTTGAAGATTTTGTAATTTATTGAATTAAAAAGTATGCACAATGTTCTAGAAGCATATCTATATTATACATACGAACATTTTGGTAACATAACATGCGATATTCATTGAGAAATTTTCTAGTTACAATGGAAAATAAAGAAATGTTCTGTAAAATACGTGATCTTCACAGATGTTGTAGTTCATTGGATTAAAAACTACGAATAATGTTCTAGAAACTTGTCTAACACATAAATACGAACATTTTGATATCATAAAATGCGAAATTCATTGTGAAAATTTCAAGTTATAATGTAAAATACAGAAATATTCTGTGAAATACGCAATTTTGTGAAAATATTGTAGCTCATTTTTAAAAAAGCTGTTAACAATGTTCATGAAACTTGTCTCTCGCATATATACGAACATTTTGACGGCATAATATATACGTGTTATCGTTATGAAATTCGAAATATTTCCGAAAATTGCCATTTTCTGTATTGAATGCAATTTTATGAAGATATTATAGTTCCTTCCATAAGCAGTTATCAACAAGGTACTGGAAACTGGTCGCCAATATCAATGCAAATAATTCGACATAGTAATATACGTAGGTCCTCGCGCTACATTTTAAAATCTTCGCAAATATTGGAAATTTCCGGATTTTTTTTTTGTAGTACTTGCTCCGACCATTTTAGTCGTAAAAAAGTTCATTTGCGGTCGCACCTAAGCATTCTAAAGTGATCTAGAGCAGCGGTTCTCAACCTTTTTCGTCCCACGGACCCCTTCGTAATAACGTCCTCCGCGGCTTAACATCCATTTTGTGTACCATCCAAATATTATTTTCAATCTGTTACAAAAAAGGTCATTCCGAGATAAATAATTTTCCGCGGAGCTCAGGTTGAGAATCGCTGATCTAGAGGGCCCAAAAAAATTCAAAAATATCAAAATTGTTCAGATTGGTCAAGCGATTGCTGAGATATAGCGATTTGCAAATACCATACCGACTTTCTTGACGCTTGGTTGTTCGTGTCAGTAAAACTAGCATGGTTGGAGGAGTAATAATGAAATTTCAACGAAAGTAGAACCAAATTAAAACTCAACATTTGGGTAATAGGTATTGTTATGTTCATTACTTATTATTTTAAGAAAACTTACAAAAATCTCATCACAGACACAAACTTTAGCACTTAAAGGTTACTTAAATCCATTAACTGAAAGATATAAGAGCTTTGTTCCGTAGACAATTTTCTCACCTTTCTAGTGGAACTAAAAGATTTAAAAAAAACCTATTTTAATCCACCTAGCGGTGCAATTGTGCCTTTCTCAATCATGAATCACGAGAATGTGTGCGTTGTTTATATTCATTAAAAACTTTTAAATGCATATATTACATTTTATTATTATACATCACATGACAACTATATACAGGAAAATAAATCATTATTCGAGTTCTAAAATTTTGAAAAAGAAAAAAAAAGCCTCGGTAATATTGAACTGAAAAAAGGTGCGAAATCGGCAAAGTCCCAAAAAGTCGATTTTTATAAAAAAAATTTTTTTCGAGATAACATAAAATCTCGACGTTTCATGCATTTTAAAGATGTTTGGCATCAAAAATACGAATTCGATTTCTGAAATTTCATGAGGTCCCCCCTTTGAAAAAAAATTTGAGTTCCGGCTTATATGGGAATTTCATATGTGACCGGACGATTTAGTCTATATTTCCGGACCCATATAAGCGATCCGTGCGAAATTTTATTGACATCTATGGGGATATTATAGCTATCATTTGGGACTAAGTTTGTGAAAATCGGCCCAACCATTTTCGGGAAACTGATGTGAGTTCGTAAATTTTGAAAGATGGCCGCTTTTCCCGGGCACTTCCGGAACCGTCTATGGTGGTCAATGTAGTCAACGAAAGTGTGGTTGGCCGTCGGTGACCTAGAACAGCAAATTTAAGTTGTTTGAGAGACATTTTAGCGAAATTTTTACCTTTTTTGCTTTCATCGGAGTATCGGTTTGAATCACAATTTGCTATGTGATCGCACGCCACAACCTGTAACTCCGGAACTGGAAGTCGGATCGGGATGAAATTAAATAGCCATTTACGGGGACGCAATACCTTTCATTTGAGGCCAAGCTTAGTCGAATCGGTCTAGCCATCTCCGAGAAACCGATGTGACTGTTATTCTGAATTTAGATACTTCCGCCGGGGCTTCCGGAACCGATGATGGTGGCCAATGTGGCCAAATAGACTTTGAATGGATGTTAGTGACCTAATACTACAAATCGAAGCAGTTGTGGTCATATTTTGGAAAAAAATTCACCTTTATACATTCATTGCAGAATTTATTAAAATCGACATTTTCTGCGTGTTCGTACTCATCACCCTGTAATTCCGGAACCGGAAGTCGGATCCATTAGAAATTCAATAGCAGCCTATGGGAACGTTGCACCTTTCATTTGAGACTAAGTTTGTCAAAATCGGTTCAGCCATCTCTGAGAAAAATGAGTGACATTTTTGGTCACATACACACACATACGCACATACACACACACATACATACATACACACATACATACACACACAGACATTTGCCGAACTCGACGAACTGAATCGAATGGTATATGTTACTCGGCCCTCCGGGCCTCCGTTAAAAAGTCGGTTTTCAGAGCAATTGCAATACCTTTCTATTGAGAAAGGCAAAAAGTACACTTCTTGAATTAAAAACATTTAAAGACAACCAAGTCAAATAAAGAAAAAAGTTCAATAACTCTGTAACGGTTGTGATTTGATAGAATGATTTTTTCCCTCAAATGTGATCTTCTATCACCCCCGAGAGATTGTTAACCGTGAGCCATGCACCCTATACGTAGGGATCTTAATTTTAGCGTTGTCAGAAACAAGCACGTGTTTTAAGTTATTCTGCAAAATTAATTTTTTTCGCCTGGGCGAATTGGTTGAAAGTAATCAGCCCAGCATGCCTGACGTGTTCAAGCTGTATGAAGGTGACTACCGAAAGCCGAAGCTGCATTTTCACCTTCAGCAGATGTCCAACATCACGAATACTCGGTCTTGTATGAAAAGAGCTGAAATCAAGGGCCACCGTGTTAGTCTCAGTCCTCTTGATAGATCACTACACAAGAATAAAAGTAACGGTTTCCTTTGTTTCTTCAGACAATGCACGCAAGTAACTGTTTTTGTTTCGTTCGCTTTGCACTGGCTCGGACAGAAGCAGAAGCACACTGAGTATTTTGACCGATGTTTCCGAAGGTTGGGAATAGACTGTGTTGCCAGAATTCTCGACTAGCCCTTTACGGATAACGAAATCGCTGCGATAACATTTTATTAGTATCAAGCTATTTCATTAACCTAATTAATGCACATTTTCTAGGATTGATTTTATTAACAAAATCATTTTTTGGGATGATGATTTTTTCATGTTTATTTTCCATTGACCTTCGCACTAAATACCTATATTATCGACACCAGAGAGGTGACTCAGCCATCTGATCTCTAGATATCTGCCAATTAACACAATAACCGGGACCAATTGTTCTATTTCCCTTTCGAAGGAAGACATAGCCACAGATTTCCAACCTCAGAAAATCTTAACGGCTTCGGCTGGGATTGAACCCAGACCCACTAGGGAGAGAAGCGGTCTAGCGATGTTGATGTTAGTGTTGCTATTGCTAACTTTCTTTGTTGACACCTTTCTTTTCCTGCATTTGGCGGAAGTCAGTTTTAAAAATTTGGTTAGGGATGACAATGCGAAAAGATTGTTTCGTTAACAATGTTGATTTTGTTTGGATTCGAGTTGGTGTGCATTATTATCTACAATTTGACATTTTCGAACGAAACTACGCTGACCTGAATCCTAAAGCGAAGCATGCTTATTAGTGGCAGTTGAACGTATTTTTTTTCCAAAAATGAACTGTTTTCAATATTTCCAAAAACCTTATGTTGAATTAACTTTGTAAAAACATCGCTTCGCAGTCGGAAAAAAGATTCCAATTAATGATCCCCGCTCCAGCCTACACTAGCCTGTTTCACAATCACGACGACAGTGATACATTCGTGGAACCTGACCAACCTGACGCAAAGTTACATTACCACTGCAGAGCTCCCGCAGTCCTGGTGGCCAAACAGTCATTCGCGAACGAGCCCACAAATCATCTCGGCAATCAATAACGTTGTCGCTCGACCCGCAGGCTTTACAAATGTGCAAAAATCACAACATTACACACCGCTATCGGTCGTCGACGCGACTTGGCGGAGGACGTCGGTCCCAACGGCCCGCACCCTGTCTCGACGACGATGCCCACCAAGCTGACCACGGGACTCCGTGGGTCCAACCAATTATCGTTGCGTCGCCTAATTGTCGTTGCCGCCGAGTTTGGTAACCCTAGCAGCGAACCGAAAACTAGCGTGGGCCCACTTGACACCGCGCGGCTGGCTCAAGCCGAATTGATTCTCACTTTCGTTCGGTTTCACTCTCGTTTCGTTTGGCCAAGTGGGGAACCAGTTGGTGAAACATGACACACCTAACCAGGTAAACACCCCGTGGGCAATAAAGCCGATGCAAACGTTTATTTGTGTATTTACTTTACTGCGGCGGTGCGTTGATTGGCTGTTTTCTTGTATCCGTCGTGGATGCAGGCGGGATTGATTCCTTGGAGACGAATTAACTATTATGTGTACGTTGTAGTCCCGCACATACTCGATCCGGGTGATGTGCAAAATGCGTGCCGATCTTCGTACGAGGAGGCTTGGCGAACCTACCACAACAAGCGAGCGATGGTGGCGGCGAGCCAGACAGACTGTGTGGGACGAGTGATTCAGTGCGATATCCTTGAAAAATTGTTCCCTATGGAATTTATGAGTTGTAATTAAGTTTTTTGATACAATGAAATGTATGACATTGAAATACGCGCATATTAGTTGTTACTATAGTTTAATTTGCAAAAAGTTCTACTTTATCGATTTTGTTCAATGTTTATAGCCGAAAAAGTCTACTTTATCGATTTTATTGACGTGTTTCTTGCAACTTGTTACATTCTCCGAATAGAAATCTCAAAATATCTAAACAAGCACTGACCTTGTATTCCACTCGGGATTCAATGTGTTATTTGAATCCTACCTGACAGGACAATAAAAAATATCTTGTCACAATTTATAAACAATTCTAATATAATTAAGAGAACATGATCTACAACGTCCCACTCGGTGCACGGTGCCAATCAATATTCAACTAACTCGTACCCGGATCGTCTGCCGCTTTGAATGGGCCCGGTCTCCTGTCAGTGATGTGATATGATGTCAGAGCGGACAAATCGCGGCACCCAACTCAAAGCCAATCATCAACAACCGTCACATGCCACATCAATATTAATTTGCAATTTTGGTGCAGTCCAAAAAAGTGTCTATCAATCGGCCATAACCATATTGTTTCCGTGTTTTCAGCGGCCTGACTAAACTATTGCGCGGTTCGATGTAGCAAATAAAAAGGCCATATTTGAACATTTGTTTAAACAATACATATGTAAGCGCCACCGCCGCCCCAACTCCTTCACCCTTTGAGAGTGGGTTGCCTGCCTACCGACAGCTAATTGCCCGATTGGGAAACAGCGACACCGAATAAAGCGCGCCTGTTGGGAGGCGCGAAAAACATAGTGGCCATAAATCTCGCGATCTGAATTTGTTTGAATTGCTCAAATGCGTTTTATTTTTTGTTTTAATTTTCCAACGCACATCCAATCCGAATTGGTCGTAAATCATGGTGAGACCGAGAGTTGTTCGGGTTGTACCCTCACAGCGGCCAACCAAGCTTCTATCGCACTCCCCTCGCGGATCTATAACAAGAACCAGCATAAAGTGGCTCATGACATCAGCATCAGTGGAGTGATAAAATAGTTACGAACTATCAATTACGCAATGATCGTTTGTTTGACCGACCGATCGAACTTGTCCCACCTAACCGAGGCTAAATTCGTGGTTGATCGCCTTTGACTTCGGTAGCCATAATTCACAATGAGCGACCGACCGAACGCCCGCTCGCCGGCAAGTTCGATGGCCTCCTCCCGCGCCGAAAGCGTTTTGATTCTTGAATCGATGAACTTCGGACCGGGAGTCTATTAATCGGTTTGTGTTTGTGTTTGTGATTCGTGAATCAGATTCAGAAGCCGGTGGCAGCAGCAGACAAACCTTCGGGAAGTCTGGGTAGACAGGGTCATAAAAAATGGCTGGACAATTAAGTACGCGGGGCTATAAATCTTCATCCGAATGCTACATTTACGATCGGCTACATGAAATTTAACTGTTCATAATTGGTCGAATAAAAGTAATCACATGGGTATTAAATGAAGATATGAGTCGAGTCTGGGAAATAATTAAACTCTTTGTGTGGATCAGTGTTTGCGACCATCCCCAGATATTATTATTTAACATAGCTTAGCAGAAACTATGGGTGGCTGATTCTATTAAAAAATAATAAAACAAAACCTACTATTTATTTAAAAACGCCTTTAATCCACCTAACAGTGTGATGAGACATTTCTTATAACTCTTATCACTCTCTTCGGATATTATATCGTTTGAGAACATTTAGAACTTGATGCTTCGCGATGTTTTTGATAACACATACTACATGGGATTGTGGCAGGACTCAGCATAGCCATAGGACAACATCAGTGCTAGAAATCTCAAACCAAATCAATGGGAAAGCGAAAAAATGCCCCATAAAATAGACATACAAACGAATTATTGCTAATGCTCTGTTAATAAAATATTTAAATTCCTCAATCAATGCATTGTGGTGGGAAAACTGAATTTTCCTAAGGGGTTATGTATATTGTACTGAGCCAAAAAATCGAAGTTTATACTTTACTCAAATTTCCAACGCGACTGAGACCTAAAAATCAACGCTTTTTCTGAAAAAAACGCGATACTAGCAGTGACACCATTCAAAGAAAATCAACAGTGAATATTTCCAGACTTGGTTTTATTTCCTATTTAAGAACTATTGTGTTTTTTACATCCTAGATTGCATGATTCAGTGATCGAAACCCAAAACTTGAATGAAGTATTTGAAATTATTAAATTATAATTTGTGTTTGCCATTGAAATTGACAAAATGATAGTATCGCCCCTTTGACGATTGTTTACTTTTTCGGTCCCACTTATCAGCATTGAAGTATCGCCCTTACGTTTTTTCACAATACCAATTTTACAATTGGTGAGGGTTTGGTGAAAATCGATCTTACTGTCCAAACGGCATAATTCCGAAACCGTAATTTTTGAAGTTTTAAAATTATGCAGAATTAATTTTTCAGAAAATAGTTCAGAGTTCGTGTTTTTAGCGAATTTGTTGAGACTTTATTGTAGTCATGAATATTAACCTGAGAAAATTCACCATAAATACTTCTTGGACGATATACCGCCAAAATTACTTTATCAAATGATGCGCTGTTTAACGTTTGTAAAACTCATCGAAGATACTAAACCTCCGAAATTGGCGATTTCAAAATGATGTTATCTTGACCTTAAATTACTGTTTTTGAACATTTGACCTATACATATAATTGGTCATACAACAAAAATCAAATTCTCATCAAAATCGATCAGGACTTGCTAGAGTCGAATGGAAATCGTCATTTCTCATAAATTTCTCTCTGGAAAGTGTTATCCTCGATATTAATCATATTGCGTTTTCGTCTCAACTCGACGCATTCCCAAAATAAAAACCTGTTTTAATCCACCTAGTGGTGCAATTGTGCTTTTCTCATTTGTCCAGACTACGATTTCATGGCGGGTTATGTTCAATACAATGGTGGAAATGAATATTACATGTTCAGTACGATTTGCACATACGTACAATGGATCGACAGCCACGATCTTGAGATACTATGTGATACTGAAACATTGCTTGACCGGCGCTGGTTTCAAGCGATGTTTCACTATCACATAGTAAGATCCGGGAGATCCAGGTCCTGCCAAAAATTTTCAACTTGTTAAGAAATTTTAAACTAGTTTTAATTTTAAAGTAGCAACCCCTCACTGCATACTCCCTCCGGGCCGGTATGATTGACGATTTTTAGAGTGATTGCATAACCTTTCTATATGAGAAAGGCAAAAATGTACCAAAGTCCAAAAAAATCAATTTTTGTCAATCATTATTTTTTTCGAGTTTACATCAAATCTCGATGTTTCATGCATTATAAAGTCATTTGGCATCAAAAATACAAATTTGATTTTGAAAATTTTTATTCCAGTTTATATGGGAATTTTCTGTGTGATTGCACTCTTCAACTCGTAACTCCGGAACCGGAAGTCCAATCAATAAAAAAACTCAATAGCAGCCGATGTACCTTTCATTTGAGACTAACTTTGTGCAAATCGATCCAGCCATCTCTGATTAACAGAGGTCACATTTTTTTCCACATACACACATACACACATACATACACACACAGACATTTTCCGATCTCGACGAACTGAATCAATAGACATATGACACTCGGCCCTCCCGGTCGGGATTAGATTGACGAATTTTAGAGTGAATGAGAAAGGCAAAAACATTTTAGCAAATGTTGAAAGTTATGCATTTTTTTTGGTGAGCTGTTCTATGTTTCATAGACATTAAATCAATTTTAACTTCGCTTCCTATTAAATAAAGACCCTTATTACAGTACATCTCTACAAAAACGAGCTCAATTTGAAAAGAAATCTGAGGATTATGATTGATTACAGAATTCTGGAATTTTCTATTGGAATGTTTTCAGGATTTTGATATTGATGCAATTAGACAACTGTGAAATCAAGACCAATAGATCAGTTACATATCAGGACCCCATTCCGACAATTTATCAAAAGTCCTCATGACGTTTACAACAACAGGATATCAATGTACGGATCAGATAATTGTTATTGTAATATTGAATTAAATCAGTCTGCATCAATAAATTTTCAACTTCAATACAATTTTTTGTGGGTGTGGTGGGGGGGGAGCGTTGTATGGTGTTAAACCCCAAAACCTTCTCTTAGCAACGCCTGCGCTTGGAGTTATTTATTTCGCTTTTCATTTTCCGATATGTTTCAGATCGATCCGATGATCATGAGTTAGAAAAATTGCAGTCAGAAGGTTCGCTCAAATGAACATTTTTGCACTGATAAGTTATCAAGTTCCTTCCAGACAACTTGGAAGTATTCGGTGATTATTTCTAGCGGTTGTAGATAGAAAAATGAAATGCAAAATTCGTTTTATCGAAATAATGTTTGGCTTATTTCAATGGATTATTGCTATATGGAACAATAAATGGGCGACAAAGAGTAATCAAGCCATAACTTTTAAAGTATTCAAAATAGATATTTGAAGTCTTCAGTAAAGTTATTCGCAAAAGTAAGAGCTACAAATTTGCTGAAGGCATCATTTCGATATAATCACTTCCAAGAAAATTTGTGAAAATATCTCACTCATAGGGGGATTAATCAGCAAAAGCACAATACCAAAAGAAAGGGCATATTTCCTCCATTAAATTCACCGAAGATACTATTGACCTAAAATAAGCCGTTTTGGTGTTAAAAATAGATTACATGTTTTTGGTCATATTTCTGGCAATGGGAAATGATAAAAATCTTTCGTCCGCATTTAATGTTAAATATCTCTTTTGATAATAGTCCGATTTCGACAATCTATAGCTTGTTCGAAAGGTATTCGTTAAAGCTGTCTAAAAACATATAAATTGGTAATCTATATTGTCAATTTCGGCAGATAATTAAAAAAAACTGCAAAAACGCCATTTTTACGCATTCAAACATTCATATCTTGGAAACTAAACATCAGAATCAAAAACAAATTAATAGCGTTCATACTGTTTTTTAGTTCTTTCATTTAAAATTGGTTTGGATAAGATCGGTTCAGCCATTGCTGAGAAACACGAATGAGAATTTGTCCGTTACATACACACACACACACACAGACATTGTCCCAAATCGTCGAGCTGAGTCGATTGGTATATAAGACTCGGCCCTCCGGGCCTCGGAAAAAATCTTGAAAGTTTGAGCGAATTCTATACATTTCTTTTATAAGAAATGTAAAAAGTCAATCAGTTGTTTTACACGATATAATGATTTAGGTTAACTGAGTCAATATGTAAAACTAAAAAAACGAAAATTTACAGCCTATTCCTCGGGTGTAGTTGACGCGGTCAGCGGTTTTTATTTGTTTCTTGTTCTTACAGGTCGCTGTTGTAAATCTGTCTTCGGCGGCATTTACTTCTTAACTGGTAGTGCTGGGTGTTGGTTTGGAGACACTAGGCGCATTAATTGTTATTTCGTTGTTCGTACAGGCCATTCGATATGCAAACCGCTTCAGTTATTGGTTGGCCATTTCATTTTGTTTTAGCAGCGTATGTTGATGGATGTTTGTTGGTGTTAGTTGTAGTGGGTATATTTCTGGTTACATAACTAGCGCGCATAAATCTGACCAGGGTAGGTGCGCAACGGAATTTGCTTTTTATTAATGTATTTCGTTATTTGGCTTTTTTAGTCAGAGAGGGGGATAGGTTTGATCAATCGTATTTTCACAACACGAACGCAGTTGGGGATGCTGGTGAGAAGTTTCTCCTAGTATCGTTTATAACGGATTCCACTTCTCCGTATTTCGACATGAATCAATTACTGTGTTGGTGGTGCTAGGTCACCTAGGCGTACTTTAATTTTATCGTCATCCATATCTACAGGGATATTTCTTTTAAAGTTGTCATATTCGACGCTGTGTTGCATGTTGCATGCAGCATTTGAATTTTTTTTAATTTAATATTTTTTTAATAGTAGATAATTCAAGCAGTTTCAACCCAAAATTTATTTTCTACAGACTGTTTTTGTTCTATCAGACTTATACAGAAAACATTGTAGATTCCATTTTGAATAAAAAAAAGTTAAAATAAAATAAATCGAAATATAAGTGACGATAAACTTTGGATTTGAACCAACAGCCAGGTGTCTGTCTGTCCTTGACTTAGCTAGGGTTACCAAACTGGTTGAGAGTAAATGAAGGGTACGTTAAATTTCCACCTAGATAAATTTATTCGATTTAGTATCGGCGCTAGATGCACCACTGACGACGTTACACACTTTTTACTAGAAACTTGTACAAATCCGCTAATGGCTTTAACAGAACACACAATATTTTTGCGATCAATTCCGTAAGATCGTGGAAATTCATGTATTTTCATGAAGCAATCCGTATCATGCAACGGCTTATGTCGGGGACAATCTGATCACCATATGAGTGTCATGAACAACGGTATACTAGCGCCACTATCAAATCAGTGGTACATATATGAAACAAGTACTTTCTGTCAGCACTTAGTCCCCGGCATAGGCCGTTGCATGATCCGGATTCCTTTATGAAAATACATGAATTTCCACGATCTTACGGAATTGATCGCAAAAATATTGTGTGTTCTGTTCAAACCCTTAGCAGATTTGTACAAGTTTGGAGTCGTTCCAAGAACTCCATTGGAGATGTCGTAGCGTCTCTGCTGGCGCGCATACCGTGCTGTCTAAAGCATAAAAGAAATTATATACCCCATCATAGTCGATCGTCCCAACGCTAACGATGTGACATTAAGAGAATCTTTATTGGCACCCTTCTACACAAGTTTGACCATACCAACCAGTAACGCGAGTGACGTCGTGAAAACTGTCGAATATGAATTGCAAATTGCCATAGTCATAATTTAGTATATGTAATACATTATACAAAACAACTCTTGCAGGAATAGTTTTCGATATGAAAATTAGAAATTCTGGTTAGGTAACACGGGCAAGCTTCTTTGAAACGACAATTTATAAGTTTCTCAGAACCGAACAGTTCTCCCGGTAAAGAGGAACAAGTCTGTCTTTGCCAGCAGACCTGCTGTGGATTTGAGTGATTCGTAGTTCTGCTGCCTAAGCTCGACCCCTATCAGCAGAAGACAAAAGTTAAGCCCGTAAGGTATTAAGCCTGTTCTAAAGACCCTACCAGTTCTATTTTTCCGATCTGTATACTTCACATCCTTACTCTCACTTGAGTACTATGACTCTAAATTTTCATTACTTTCCCTACCCAGTAATCTCTGGCTAATTGAATGTCGTTAAACTGTATAAGGAAAACATTCATTAAATGCTCTAGCTTTTGAAGTAGCACTCGGAAAATTACAGTTTATAACTTTGTTCAAAGAAAACATTCTTAAAATTTCAATGAGAATATTTCCGTTACCTGAAAAATACGAGAAGATGGAGTTTTGATACATTATGTCCCAAAAACCTCATATTTCTATTAACTAATCTGCTCTATGCTGCAAATTATTCATTTTTACAGTTTTTCTAATGTGAAAAGATCTCAGGAATCGTACGGAACCTTTGCGACCTTTGTAAGAATACGAGAGGTTGGGGTTCTAGGGCATTTCGTCATTCATATTAAATATTATCATTTTCTCGTGCTTGTATCTCTATTATTCCTCAATCAAGTTCTATTAAATGTACCATGTTAAACGTAGAATATTCTTTGGAAAAAAATAGAAGTAGATTACTTGCTATCGACAATATTCAGAGACATTGTATTTTTTGACATTTAGTTTCGATTCCATATTTTTTGATTGAACAGTATATATCAACTCCATTTTTAATAATAAATTATTAATTAATTTTCTAGTGTAAAAAACGCTCAGAAATCACATGTTTAATTCTAGGAAAAATACGGGAAGTTGGGGTATTAGGGTGAATGAAAATGAGGTTTCTAGAAAAAATGTCAAAAAATCTGAGGTTTCTGAATGGTATCGGTAACGAATCTATTTTCATTTTGTCCCTTATTATTTTTCACGTTCAACAAGGTATATTTATTAAAAATGGATCCAAGAATAATAGAGATATATGCACGAGAAAATGGTAAAATTTGATATGAATGACACAATGCCATAGACGAATTTCACTCCAACTCGAACAAATGTTGGCAGCACTCTCTCAAATTTTAATAAAACTTTCTGTACAAGAGAAATATGTCACAAAAAGCCACTTTGAATACTTTGATTTTCCAGAAATGATCTTGACTGTCTTTTGAAAAGGGTCAAACTTTTTTTACCATTTTTTTAAATGGCTAGTCTAAAAATGGCAAATTTTATACAAAATCTTGTAGGAGTGATTTTCACAAAATTTGTCAAATTTTTGAATAAAAATATTGAAAAAAATCTTCATCGACTCCTACACTGAAAAAAATTGCATTGAATGTAGAACTTAAATATTTTATTCACAAAGCATAATAAATCGATTGCGCGCCGCATATGTTAAACGGTATTTTTTCGCTTAACCTTTGATTTTATTTGGCTTTAGAAATTTATCGCAATGATGTCCCATGATAATTCGATCGATATAATATCCGAAGAGGGAGTTCTAAGAGATATAAGAAATGTCTTATCACATAGTTAGGTGGATTAAATGTGTTTTGTTATTATTTTCCCTCCGGAAGTCGCGCACTGAACGAGCAGCCGCAGCTGCGCACAGACTATTTAGCTAGATTTTCAGAGCAGCGTGCACTCAGTGCACTAGCGCGACTTCCGGAAGGTTAAGAACTTTTTATTGATGATTTTCGCTATCGTAGAAACCTATCATAAACCAACTATACCGCGAATCGTATGGGTGATAGTATTTATCATATTCGGGGTTTTCATGATACACTCAATAGGTCGTTAAATATTATTACCATTCCAAAATATATTTTTTCCTTGATCATAATTTTCGAGCAATGAATCAAGGAATCGTTAGTTTATCGTCATTTTTTGGGCAGAATGATTGAAGTGGTTTGTAAATCGCATTTAAATCATTTAGTTGCCTTATGACAATCGGCAACATCTATTGTTTTCAAGAATACATTGTAATAAAATTGTTTATATGTTTGTATGATTCTTGCGGATCTTTGCGGTAAGCTCTGCTGTTATTCGACTCTAATGGTCGTAAATATTTCCATGCTAGTACGAATAAATTATCTGTAATAGCTGATTCGGATTATTCTATTTCAGAACTCTGGATGATCTAAGATCAATACACAGAAAAAAAATGCGTTTGGTTAGATCACGGCAATAGCTCAATTGGATAAACCGGCAGGGCCATAAGATTATCTTTGCTTCTTCCCTAGCAGACGATGTGCAATCCAAATTCAACGGATTCTGTAAATCGAGAGAATTGAAACATTCTTCTTAGAGTTAGTGTTATAAAAATGCAGATAACATTTTTAAAGTTCTACTATCTCTCTCTCTTTCAAAGATACACACATTGTAAAAAATTAATTCGCCAATAATTATTTCTGATATGATTCAGCTATGGTTACCGGAATAATTACAAAGCTTGATCAACATATTTTGAGTGTGTATAAAAACCTACTTTATCGACACTGACGATTCGACTGTGTCGATAAATCAGATTTATATACACACTCAAGTTATATTCATCAAACTTCGCTAAACGCAGCCAGTCACGAATAGCCTTAATAAAAAGTAAGTTGAGACTCAATATGATATTATGATACAGTGATACAAAATCCTAAATATGCATTTGACCAAGTATTGGCTTAATTATTAAGTACTGATAACTCTGGAGTTGTTCAAACGGTTACACCGAGTCTTTTTTCCTTTCTTCAAATTTCGATAAGTACTATTTAAATGTTATTTACAACAAATATTATGCCCGAATTGAAAATAGCAAAAAAGTATCAAATATAAATTAGGCCATTACAAATCTTTTTTAAAAATTATGTCCAAGTACAAATTTTTTTCTGAAGGGGGGGGCAAACAAAAAATAAATATTTATTTTAATAAACACAATTTTTTTTTCTTTTTACATTTTCTTTCGATTGTTCTCGTGGACGTTTCCGCAGGGTGATTTCGAGGTTGAGCTATTTGTTTTACTAGAAAAATTCAAGCAAACATTACTGAATCAATTAAAAGTTCACATAGGAAAGGGATGCTAAAGTTTTCGTTTTAAATAATTTTCCGAACAGTGCAATTTCTAAAATCCCAATAAAAGCTTGAAAGTTCTCTAAGAACTTAATGTAAACATTTAAGAGCAGGGATGCCGAAGGTACTGGTAAACTACATTTTTTTCGGTATATTTACATTTGCACAAGCCGTACAGCCCGCTACAGCGACAAATCACTACAGCTCTTGCCAGAACGGTAGTCAAACCGAGTACATTTTCCCGTAGAGAAGTAGAATACATTTTTGTTTTGCTGCTGTACTCCGACTGCTCGGTGGGAGTGTGACGTAGTACTGTTTGTTCTCTCGCTTTGTACATTTTTCTCTGCGTAGTCAAAGGGAGAGGCCCGCACACGAAAGCGATGATGCCGGTCGTGGCGTAAACGAACCGCATTTATTACCGTCGTTCATTATTGAAAATATTGAATAGATTAAAAATATTAAAAAGTGTAAAATAAGGAAAGAGAAGCTGTACGGCTCGCGTCTGGTGGCTGTACTGGGTGCAGTATTTCTTTGTCATGTTACTGCTTTGCTTACAGACTGCCGTACAGCGCTGGGCGTCCTGCAGTAGCGAACAGCAGCAGCGTCAAAAGAGAAATGAGAATGTAGGCAGAAAAATTACAGCCGCAGAAAAGGTAGGCATTTTGCATCCTTGTTTAAGAGTACATTAAGGTATTAACTTTTGGTTGCTTGAATAGGTTTCGTTCCGTTGTGGCGGCACATGGACCGACTGTACACACAAGGTATGAAAATCGGTCAAAGGTGAACATGCTCGATAACAATGTACAGAAACAGGATTGCAACATTTCACTTTTGGAAAACATTCTGGAATGAATCCAAAGGTAAAATGTGCGTCAATGTAATTATTCATCTCAGATATGGTTTTCTCTGATATTTTTTTCTATTGCGTATTTCGTATACAGTAGCCTGGCGAACGTACATCCTGTGCATACTATACTTTTTCGAACTCTAGTGGAAACATCAGCTTTGGTTTATCGCTTGTGCTTGAAGACTTGTAGATTTGTTTGCTTGTTACATGATAGTAATTCGGCTCGGTTCCGTGTACATCTTCGAAATCTTTGCATGTTTCTCCATCTTGTTGCGCAGTAGGTAGCCACATCAGAGAAACTCATTTGATAGTCGTACGGATTTATGAAATGTATAGCAATCATCAGTTCATTTTTTGCCTTTTTCATATAAGGAAGACTGTGCAATCACTCTGAAACTCGACTTTTTAAGCTACACCCGTCATATACCACTAGATTCAGTTCGTCGATATCTGAAAACGTCTGTATGTTTTATAATATGCTTAAATAGCTTCAAAACTGCATTGGCCCTAGGTGGGACTCACTTTTGTGCCTAACCACTACTAACAATCCTCACTTTTCTTCCTTCCTTTTGTTCCACGAGACTGCATCGAAGCGTTATATCGTAGGGAGGCTGATTCAGTCTTAAGACAAAATGATACATTAGAGCGGTTTAGCTCCGAACACATATCCAGCTAATCGCAGTGGTGAACTTCCGTTAGCCATTTGGCTCCCGTTTCTGTGAACCATTTAGTTCCTGTTTTCGCGAGCCATCTCAATTCCTCGTCGGAAGTTCTCCCGATACCGATGCCTGTTGCGCGAGTCATTTAGCTCCCAGTTTTGTCGCAATCTACTCGCATAGTCCATAAATCCTACTCAAAGGGCCAACCAGTACTTGGCGAGGACAATTCGGCGATACCGGATGGAGCGTAGCTTCTGGTTCGCTGCTTCCGGTTCGTTGAAAACTCGACGACCCACCGCTGGTGCTTCACTCGACCTACTCGATCTTGTTCCTGACGGTGAAACTAGTCTGCCCACATGCTTCGGTCCAGCGATTTCCGCTGGTTCGTGGTGCCCAGTACACTGGCGCCTCAAGCAAAGCTGTGGTTGCTCTCACAGCCTTCCCCTGACATAATCATCGTAACTTTAAAAGTTCAAATCGATGATATATTTTCCGACCGCGCTGTCTTTCGGCTGCTAGTCATCACCAACTCTGTTTTATGATGGGCAATCGTCTCCGTGTCGAGTGTCTCCTCTTCTAGCGATTGTCCGATTACTTGGAACACCACATCATCCGTGAAGCCGAAAATCGTTATGTCTCTGGGAAGGTTCAGCTTCAATACTCCATCGTACACTGCGTTCCACAGCGCGTCGAGTCGAGGAACGTCAGTTGTAGTTGTGATTCCCCCTTGTCTGTGTCGTAGATCAGTGTTCGGTACTGAAAGTAGCACTATAATATCCTGCAGAGTTACTCATGCTGTACAGCGAATGGGCGATTGCTTCCCAGCTAGTACTATTGAAGCATTCTTCACGCCTAAGGGAACCACCACGCCAAAACGATATCCTTATCTCTGCTGTCTCCACAGTCCCCACAACCGTTTGGATGGATTTCACTGTAGACCTGCCTATAAGGAAGCCGAATTACATGAGATGCCGTTCTCACGGTCCGCGTACTTCGTTAGCTTGTTCAGGATTACTTAATCTCTGTAACATTACCAGGGATATATTAACTACGCTGAAAGATTTCCATGTTGTCCCGGCATCGGAAGCAACATCAGCTTTTGTCGCTTCCAATTATCGGATCGTTTTGAACATATCCGGGCTCTCATGTATCGCTCCACTTTTATGGCTTTCGCCATCTCGATAAGCTGTTTGTTGGTAAATCGATCTTCATCTTTGTGATCATCCTCCTCACTGTACGGCGAAAATAGATTCATGTTGTGGGGAAAACCTTTCGATGATGACCTCCATCTTTTCCGGGCACCTTTCAGGTGGTGCAGCTGAGCCTTTTATCTTTGTTATGCCAACTTTGTAGGTCTCTCCTAAGGAAATTCGCGTTGGCTTTGTGGCAAGGCTTTCTTGTACAGCTTGACTGCTTTGTTGAGAGCGGTTCTTGCAGCTCGCTTCCCTCGAGCTTTCTGACTTCTTTTTAATTTTAAATATATTTGACACGGCTCAATGCGTTAGCACGACTGAGCCGTGGAGCGCACCTTGGGGGTCATTTGGTCCGTCTTCTCTTGCGTTTTCGTTTACGTCCATGTCATCATCGGTACTGCATTCATCTTGCTCATCGTCGGATGTTCTTATTTGTTGTTTGTGCTTACGGGTCGCTATTGTAAATCCTTCTTCATCGGTATTAGATTCCTTATTGGTGGTGTTGGTTGTTGGTTTAGAAACATTTACTGTAATCGTTGTTACTTCGATGTTGGTAATGGCAGTTAGTTTAGTGGTACTGGGACCGATCGTTGTTGAGCTGGTGGTTGTGAATGCCCGGTCTGCAGTCGTTGGTTTACCAACTGGTTGTGGTTTAACATACGATGATTGTATACCGGCTTTGGTCGTATCAGGTGGAATTTCTTTAGCAGTCTCTGCGCAAGGTTTCCCGTGGTGTAGCGGATGATCACAACATTGACAGGTAGGAATCTGTCCTGGGTGCGTGACTAGTGTTCGTTGAGAATATTCAACATCATGAGGTGATTTGCATGTGAAAGTCAAGTAAGAGGGAATAGGTTTTGTCGGACGCATTCTCACCACACGAACTCCGTTGCGGCGTCTTGGGAAGAAGTTCCTCCAACTATCTTCCTTAACACGTGGTGCCAGGTCATGTCAACATTTATATACGTTGGGATACTGTATAAAATGTCATTACATTCGATGACGTGTTTCATGTTGTTCTGGGAAGCGAATGATTCTGCTTGACTAATATTTTTTAACATATTCAGTACCGCATGACGTAAATGGTGGAATTGCACCGCATAAAGTACCGCAAGCTACGTTGAACTTCAAGTTCACCTTCAACATTTGCTCCCCTTCATGAATTGATGGTATTACCGGATATTTCGTGTAGTCAACAGCAACACAGTTTGCCCGCATCGTGATATACTTTTGCTTGGCATTGTCACTCATTGTTTGTTCACGTATCACACACTAGGCAGAAGGAATCAATTTTTGCTAAGCGTCGCGCGGGTAAATTTGATTACTTGCCCTGCTATTGCAGCGGAGCGATTTCTAGCTTCTGAACTGAGCGAGATGAGAAACCGAAGTGATCTCCGACTTCTTCTCCAAGCTCGGAGGCAACTTATACGTAAATCGATAATCGTTGCATTGCACCCGGCGACCGTTTCTCAGTTTCCCATCTCTTGGTATGGTCGCATTACACGCCTTTGTTAGTAGTGCCGTGAACTCGTTCGCATTTAGGTTGAAGAGGATACCCTCAAATTCAAGTTCTTCGACGGACACGTTCATGTGAAAAATCGCTGTTTTCCATCTTCACTCGTTTATATATCTCCCACATATTCATATTCATGTGTAGTTCATAGTCCTGTTATCAATGCTGTACCAGATCGCTTGGTGGTCGCTGTGGATATATCCTCGCACACTTTTCAGTCCATCTTTCCGGTTACTCCAAGGCTACAAAAATTGACATCGATAATGGATTCCCGGTTCTTCCTGCGGTAAGTGCCGATGATACCATTATTTGTAAGATCTATATTTAGCTTTGCTAGAGCATTCTTGATCGCTGATGGCCAGACAAAGTTCTTTTGATTCCAGCGTCTATCTTGAAAATTTCGCATGTTTCTGGTTCTTGGAATATTTCAGAATTAATGTCTCTTCGGCTTCTTGGAAAACGGCTTATTCGATTTTCACAAGCTTAGCCTTAAATGGAAGGTTTGGTAGCAGATTTTGATCTGATCAAGTTCATAAGTATCGCACATATGGCTGCGGAAATACGGTATGAATACTACGATCCCATATGAAATCTTTAAATGTCAAAAACCTTTCGCTAAAGCTCATGTATATTGAATATTGAACCACATATAAATCTCCAGGAGTCTGATTTGAATTCAGGTTGTTTCTTTATCTAAATTATTTTCGAATGCAACGATCGATTATGTCTCTATCGACTGTGGCGTTTAAAATGGAATCGATTCAGAAGTCGGTCTGTATTAGCCTTTCCATGAGATGTTTGTTTGATAATACACAGATGGGTCCTTCCTTCCGCGACCAGCAAACGTTTCATTTGATGATGGGATGGTAATTTCTAAAACTACCATAATAGTTTTCAGTTACGAAAAGCAAAACTCTATGGAAGTTATTGTTGTTATATAAAACGTGAAAATTTTTTGAATTTTGAATATTTTAAAAAAAATTATTTGCCCCCTGATTTTTTTCAGCAATTTTGAAGGGGGGGGGGACATAATTTTTAAAAAATATTTGTAATGGCCTTACTATAAAGTAGGAATCATGAATCATGTCAGCTTTTAAATAAACCTTGTTTTGTAAACAAGAGCAAAAAACACTAAAAATCTGTGTCGATCTGTTCAATGGGAACGAGTAACATACAAATATTGCTCACCGTTCAGCAGCAATTCCTATGTTTATTTTGATCTATCATTTTTGGGTGTGGATATGCATATATACAGTGTTTCGTGCAGCCATTCCTTTTACCCAAGATAGGCTGAAATAACATTTTGAATAAAACAACGATCCTCCAAATGTTTACTACCAAAATTAACAACACAAACCGATCAAAAAAGACCAAAACATTCGTTCCCGAGATTAGTTTATGTCGCTTCTTTTGATGCATCAGTTCGAGCTTTATCAGACAAATGCATCACCACTCGTAATGCAACACCCTCAGTTCGTTAGAATTAGAACTGGATCGATAGCAGTTGGAGCGATAAAGGAGTATGTGTGTGTATGGAAGGGGTGTGGAGGGCTTTGATGGGTGGCGAAACAACGGATGGACGCGCAGGTTGGAACAGCTCAGCGTGTCCCGGTGCCAACCTGACAGTCATCATCACCCCGAGCTGGACGACTGATGACGGACTCACAGTTGAAAACAGTCTGTTTTATCTCACATTCTAACTTCTGGAAGATCGTGTACCATTTTTCTTTCTAATCACGCGGATGTAGTGCCCGACAACGGGATAGGGCAACACTGCGGTGGGTAGAACAACTGTGTTAATCGGTACTAAATGACCGCCCCCCGTCTGAAACGTACTCCCGTCTCGACCGGTAACCTGACGACGACGATGGCGGCGGACCGGTGCTCGGGTGCGGTGGTGATGATGAGATACGCCGAATATTTTTCCGATGAAACAGCCGCACTGCGCTAAGTTATGCTTCGCTCCAATTCTCGTGTGTGTGTGGTGCCATCATGTGGGTAAATATCGGACTGAACTATCTGTATGTACCTACTGTTGGTTTGTCCCGCGGTGGAAACCTCGCGATGTATCTTTCTAAACAGAGCAGCGCAGCGTCGAGCAAAGTTTGCTTATTGTTTATCTTTGGACGTTGGCAACTAGAACAAGATTGTTTAGATCTGAGAGCAACAACGGGTAAACAATCCGAGTGGGGAGTTATTATTAGAGTGTACTGAAAGGTAGACTGGTCAGCGGGATTTTTTTTGTTCGCTTATACCTGCCGATAGCCTAAATGTACTCATGTATTTAAAATTATCGGTAAAGTACATTTTCAGATCATACTTTAGAGATGAAATTAAATGTGGAATCTCTGAAAACGCGATATACGTACTTTGAGTGATGTTGTAGCAGCAAACTCTCTGACAAATGGTCTTTTTGTGTTGTTAGAATCGTAGTTGTACAAATCAGAATCTCGTAGACGAAAACAAGCAAAACATAAATAAAATCAAAAGTTCAATAATTACAATCTGTTACTATATTTTAATTGCCGCAAGGTTCTACTGTATCGATTTTGTTGGCTATTTTCGGCAAATTTGAGACTAAGAGAAACGAAAGCAATGAAATTGAAAGACGAATAGGTATTCTAGAGCGAATCAGTTATAAACTTAGAACGGAAAACTAGACCTAGGCAGGCTCATATGGGCATGATCGAAAGGAAATGTGAAGAATTCTTTACCTTCTGCAAAGCCGGCGAGGATTTGTGAAGAATTTTTTGCCGGCGGTAAAACATGATGATGAGTTATGTTCTACCATAGACAATGCGGTAGACTTGGGTGCAACGCCCAACTCCTACTTTGCAGAAGGCAAAGAATTCTTCACATTTCCTTTCGATCATGCCTATATGAGCCTGCCTAGTTCTAGTTTTCCGTTCTAAGTTTATAACTGATTCGCTCTAGAATACCTATCCGTCTTTCAATTTCATTGCTTTCGTTTCTCTTAGTCTCAAATTTGCCGAAAATAGCCACCAAAATCGATACAGATAATTTATTAGTCCTTTAGGCTCACGCGTTGAATCTTTTCAAATAAATTTAAATAATAAAAATCACGGTAGTACCCGTAGAATAATATTATCACAAAAAAATCTGTGCCTTTAAAACACTCGCTAAATGAAAGCTTGGATACTCCTCCTTTATATCAGGCTTATTTTGAAATATCCTATCAGAGGTTTCAGAATAAATTTTTTAATATATTGATAGGAATTTTCAAAAGATTGTCTTTCAATCAATAATACTGAAAGATATTTCACTTTTAGAGGGATTTATTTGTGGACATACAGTATTAGAAGAAAAGATTGGTTACGCTCCTAATATCATCCGAAGATACCATCAAATTAATTAGGTGTACTAAAATTCGCTAAATAAATCGTTGTTATAAATATAAGTTTTTGGAGAGCATATTTTTGGTTGGGGTTCTCTAGTAGATCAAATTGTCAACGGTATCACCGAAACACCATCTAAACAAAAGTTTAGAAACTCCTGTTTACTACAAGACTAGTTTTGAATAGTTTAATCGAATGATCTGGAACATATGTTTTTTATTCCTTCAAAAGGCGTAATATATGTCACCGAAACGTCGGATGAAGACCTCTTAAAAGAGCCCCGGCAACAGTTGTTAATTTCCTCCTGAAATAAATAGTTATAGATATTTCATTTTTTTTGATAACACGGCGCTCTAGGATACTATGACTTTTTTTAATTAATGAATAATGGAAAATAAAGGATAAATTTTAAT
The DNA here is from genome assembly GCF_030247195.1 of Topomyia yanbarensis. Lineage (NCBI taxonomy): Eukaryota > Metazoa > Arthropoda > Insecta > Diptera > Culicidae > Topomyia > Topomyia yanbarensis. The sequence continues at coordinate 405,400,141 of NC_080671.1, read as the reverse complement.
GAATACAACTAAATGGTTATAGTCATGCATTATTTAAAAACCCGAACGCGCCTAGTCTAGCCTCTGATCTTGCACAGACCAGAAGCTAAAAACACACCACTCGTTCGCAGCAAAGTGAACGAATAAATTGTATACGCGTCGATTCGATGGATCTACTACAACACACACACCAACAAACAGCCTTCCACAGCTAAACCATCAGACAGCCGGTCAAACAATAATCCTAAAAGCCCAACATCCAGTAAACGTAATGAAGGAATAACCAAAATAGAAGACTAATACACCAAGGTCACCCAGAAAAGGCATCAAAAACAAACAACAATGAAAACCAAAACTGCTCTAGCTACAACGACATGAACCTAGACGAGAGCGATGGAGAGGACAGACTGAGTAACCAACAAGCAGTAGACGGTACAGTGAATTGACCAGCTAGAATGATTACATGCAACATCAAGCAGTGCGTCCAAGGGTGTCAACCATAATAGTTTTCGTTTTTTCTTTTATTTCTATCAATTTGAAATGTATGCTATTTGCGTTAAAACTTTTACAAATAAATAACAAATAACAAACCTGAACCCGCCGTATTTTATAGATTTGTTCGTGCTAGAAATGGGAAAACTAGTTTGGATCTGAGAGTCAATCGCATCTGATTCGCTCACAAAAAGTGCTTCGCTTCTTTAATTCACTTTTCGCGAAAATCTGCGCTATTACAATGCCGAGCTAGCGAAATCGTTAAAAGTGACTAGAGTGTTATACAGCAGCTGGGCGTGGAACGCTAGCAGACATTTTAAAACATATGAAACTGTTGAAATTCGCTTAGAAATAGCTGATTTGGCAGGCTGTCTGTATCTGTGGCTTGAAAGGTGATCTTTTTATTTCAACTCGGACTATTGACAGAGCAATTTACGTGAACGCGTGTCTGGGAAAACGTCTGATGCAGTTATTGAAACAAGGCGATTGCACCGTGCTGTTGGTATTTTGTCCAATACTTTTATGAAAAGTTTGTAGCTAAAAATAACCACTTTCGAAAAAAAACACATTTAAGTTTAAATCGATAAAACACATTTTTTTATAAAAAAAATTGTTGTGGCGATACATAAAGTATTAGTACATTCATTCAATTTCCACATTTTCTTAAGACTTCATTGCAAAATACTGAAAATTGAACGAATTACAGAAAATCTCCTTGTTTTTGCGTATAGCATAACTAAACATCTACTCAACCAATAGTTTTGCAATTTTGCAATTTTTTTCTTCGTCACGTTATTCCTCAGGTAACTACAAAAGCATTATTTTTTGCTCGATTTTGAATTTCTCGTAACGCTTTGAGGCCAAAATTTGATTTTTGCAAAAAAAACAAAACAATTTTTCTTGAATTTTTTTATCAACGAAGATACCTTTCAGACACGCCACTCCCCCCACTTTTAAAGTAAAGTTACGGTGTATAATTTGAATGTAGTAACTTTTTACGAAATTCGTTCTGTGGCGTATTCTCAGATACATATAGATTGCAGTTAAAGAAGAAAGAAATCGATTTTTATAAATCGCGAGAATAGACAAGGTTCCATAAAAGTGGTGACAACACACCACCTTGATGGCAATCGCAGACACTCATGTCATTTTCGATTGAGAACCTAGACACTAGCCTAGGTTAGTTGCTTCAAACAAACGTTTTTAATGGAACTAAATTGGGTTCTTGCAAAACAGCGGTGGTGTTGGCGAACCCAAAATATATTTCAGGTTGGAACCCAACTCGGTTTTCAGTTCAGTGGCCCATAACCTGGGTTCGAAACTGACTTCAAACAAACGATTTGACAGCAGTTAGGTCCGAAACTGAGTTAGTTTCTGCCTCAAGCAAAAACGAAATCAGTTTCCTTATCGCTACTTGTTTTAACGGGGAGCACAGATGTCGGTTGCCAAGTATTGCGTTTATATAGTGAAATAAAAAGGTATTCCATGACCTACCGGAAAAAGGCAATAGGACAACGTATACAGAAAAAAATATTGGTAAAGGAAGAATTTTCCACTCTTAACAAAAAAATAGCCAACGCCTACTGTTGGATGAAAGTAAAATTTTTAAGTTAATTAAGACCAAAAATCACAACAAAATATTTACTTTTCAGTTATCGAAAAATAATAATCAAAATAAAATACAAAAAAACAACCCCACACTCTTCAAATAGAAATCTATTACTGGCTACACTTCACATCCTGAATAACGATTAACTGTCAAACATAAATTCGCAAATCTATAAAACAACAATAAAGTTGGTAACATCGCATACTGTCGCTACTTTCGACAGTTTTATTCGCACTGTACTCTGACGGAATCATTAGTCAGCTTCGTTCAAACAGGGAAACAATACGAGAATTAGACACCAGTACACTAATGCGGCAGTAGCGTTGATTATACTTTTACTACCAATGATCAATAAAAGCACAATTCTCGGTGTCGACCTCGGGTACAGCAGCGTCGGATTATTACACAGCTATGATAAGCTCATATTCATGGATAAGTCTAATTATGACAGAGCTCCTAATGGGGGATGAATCTGACTTTTGGTTAGAAGTATGAAAGTTGACACCAACAAACGGGACTTCTTTGAAGATAAAATGATGACTTTGACCTTGTAAACAGTATGGAATGTCCACATGTCCAGTACGAGCGATCGTATGACTAACTCAGTCGACAAATTACCTTGATAGTCTTTTATGCGGTATAAACTAACCTCAAATGAAGCATCGTTCGTTCACAGCGAATAGTCGTAATTAATGATCTCTGGGGAAAATTTTCTATAGGATCTACGTAATTTTGAGAGCCTCTCTATGTTTACATTCTTTTTCGAATATTATGGCGGCATTGTAAAAATTTCCGTTATGTTTCCAGTACATATCGAAGGACTACGGTTTTGTCTTGCATTTATGCTGACAAAGATAATCTCTCATTGTTACTTAGGTTCGATTGAAATTTTTTACCAGATCTATTCCTCTCTAGTTCGCTACTTGCCGCTAGATGTGCTACTGTTTTCGACCAAGTTGTCAGATGACAGATTTTAGCGATTTTTCATTCAAAGATTTATTCAAACAATTTGTATGTATTAGTCGGAACATGGAACCTGGGTCTATTCTATAACTTATAACTGCTAGTTACTTCAGATGATCCTGTGGCTTCAAATTCCAAATAGCTCATTAATTAATTCTTCAAAAGGACTAAAGAGATACTTTTTTTGCTCATTATTCTATTGCAAAGAGGAATTTCTTTGAAAATACACGTTAATCAACATCATAGCCCTTTGTAGAAGTTATTCCATATGTTTTCTCCTTTGGAATAATAGCACACTTACAGCCGTAAGCACAAAGCCGTACTAACTGTTTTTAAACCGGACTAACTTTTAAACCGGCCTAAAATATTTGGTAAGCTTTAATCAAACGATGCTGTCATTTATATGGCTGCGTTCTGATCTGCGTTACACGTCAATGTTAAAAAACAACAAATTCAAGAATAAGTAAATTAGACAATATGGTGAATTGTTTTTCTTTGAGATATTTTCGTGCAGTAATATAGCTTTTCTTCGTCAAATGTCTCGTTCTATAGCGTTTGATTACATTTTTTGTCAACTTGTAGCCGATATGTTTATGAACTTAGAACTTTAACGTGTTGGATAGTTGAAAGTTGGCCGATGATGTACAGCACTTTGTAGTGACATAATATTAAATGCACAAAAGAAAATAAATTGGTATACATATGCATGTTTTATTCAGTTTGAATAGGCGCTCGTCGAGTTAGAGGTGGTGGTTGTAATTGGTACCATGATAGTTATTTCTCGACAAACATATGATTACGGGTTAAAAGCCAACTGTCAAAATTCTCTTTGAAAGGAAATTCCGGACAAACCGTTACTGGATAAACACAGTTCATAGCAGTTACACACTTAAAATCTATTACCTACCAGTAGGTAATTTTAATTTGCTGTCCTTATTTCACGGCCGGAAAACAAGGGAGAGGGAATGATTTTTTTTACTCAAAATTAATGGAATGAAGTTTAGTCGGCTTTGGGGAATATCTCATTATTTTTGGGTAAATTTGGACTCCCTCTCTTTCGTTTTTCGTTGGAGGAAGTAGGATGCGCAGATTTAAGATTACCTACTGCTAGGAAATGCAAGCTTTCTGTGTAATGCGGATAAATATTCACGGTAAAAAAACTTTACCCGTTGTATTCCAATTGCCTATTTTCGGAAATTATTCGAGCTGTCAAAAAATGGGTATTTTGCTACTTACAATGAGTGCCTTTTATCCATTTTACAACTACTCGATGAGGTAATGTCCATTGACATTTTAGTCTTATTAATGAGTGAAAAGTCATTAAGAATTATTTTAAGCGAGTTAACCTACAAACTAAGGTTCGTAGCGGAACCTGCAAAAAATCGGCCTGCATCTGAATCCGTGGCGGAAACGGAACATTTCGGCAACGCTCATAAAACAACGGTTGTTTAGACTACAGAGGATGTTGCAAATATTCGCCAGTTCGGCATTTTTAAAGCAGCCAAAAGATCCAGCCATCAAAAATATATCCAGTTGGCAATTTTATTTTGTTAAGTAGTTAAGGAGACAATAATGTTAAATGAATGTTAATTTATGTTTTTTTTTTTAAATTTAGAAATAATTCTATTGGCAGTATTTTTCATTCTGGCGCGATTTTTATGAATGAATATTTTTTACGCATTTTGTTGTAACAATTCTACGAAAAATAATGGGTAAAACATACCCAGGTTGACGTACAAGATCTGTATTCATGTATGGGTATGGACTCTTTACCCAGTTAATGGGTTATTCCACTTTTATTGAAAATGCATTAATTAGTACTTTATTTTATCAGTGTAGTTCGTCAGTGCTTGTCTTTCCTACCTGATAAACTGGCTAATTTATTGCCATCTTTATTGCGAGCAAAGAGAGCCATATTTATCCAGAAGAAAGCCGCAGAGGGGATTGAAAATAACGAAATGTATGCAAGAGAAGCATGACAATTTTTTGCATATTTTTGTCTTCTTCCGGTAACATGATGCTGCCATTTGCATTGTTGCGTTCTGGTCAGCAATACACGGCAATATTAAAAAACTGTACAGTGAAGTTAATTTAAAATTCACTGCTTATGCCATTTATTAGTCTATGTATTTATGTTTTTATAACGATTTTGAAATTCAAGGTTTAGCTTATGGTTGGACAGAGAAAGCGCAAAAATCGAAAACGAAAAAAGCAGTTTTTTTCCACACCATGTGTTAGATCTTCATAAAAATCAATCAGCTTGTGTAGAATGTTGTTACAGTACTGCTGATTTATTTTTATGAAGATCTAACACACGGTGTGGGAAAAAAAACTGCTTTTTTCGTTTATGATTTTTGCGCTTTCTCTGTTTAATTTTAAGGGGTTACACCACTGTAGAGCACGAAAAAATAGTCTTATTTCGAGAATTTTTTATTGCTCAATAAAAAGGTCAATCGACGGATTGTTGAATGGGATTTATAACATTAGTAATGAATCAAATAATTTTTTCGAGTAATTTCATCACAAGATGGCGGCTCTGCAGCTTTTTTACCTTATGCGCGTTTTTTAAAAGGGCCGTGATTTTGAACCTAGTGCCAAAAACTAAAGTTTTTCTGATTCCTTATGTCAATAGCGACGTACGTAGGATTTTTTCGATATTTTACTTTTACGCAGAATGGATTTTGAGTGAAAAAACGTCGAAAATGTCATAAATCTTTTGAAATATTTGTATCAGTCGTCCATGGAATAGAAATCTGACATTTTAGCCTGATGCGGCTTATTATACCATCCTACCCACCTTCTCTACTAACCATGCATATGGAAGACCTACTTTGCTGAAAATGAAGTAATCCAAATTATCAGCACGATTACTCAATCAAGCCTGAAATACCAAAAGTCTAGTAATTTTAATTAATAAAAATTACAATTAGTTACTTCCCATAGTCTGCGATCTGTCTGATAATGAATTGACCATTATAAATTTACAAATTGAATCTGATACTGGATGCAGACAATGAATCTTCACGATCTCGACGAAATCCGGTGTAAATCATATCTCAAAATTTCTTGGACCAATCGTTTTGAATTTAGCACAATTTTTCTTCTTCACATCATTGCCCACAGGCTACAAGAGCTTTTTGCTAACTGCTTAATATTATTATTTTACAATAACATGTTAATCGTTGTTTTAGCAATAATCGGATTTTGATTTTAAAGTGCTACGAAAAAATCGAAAATCGACCAAAAAATAAAAGCTCCCTTAATTACTTGTGAAATGCTGTGAAAACAACTGTGCAAATGTCTAAACGTTTGGTCCTACGACAAGACATGACAATAGAGGGGGTCGTTTTTGTTCCAATTTTACGTCAGAATGTTCCAGCTCCTGATTGGTTGATTCTGACTTTTTGCACCGTACGCAATGTTACTGCAGGGATAGCTAAATGATGTTTGGCAGTGGTGCTATATTTATAGTAAAATAATGTAATTACTTTTGACTAATATTATTATCGTTAAAATAGTAAAAATGAATAAATGAATCTAAAATTTGTCAGAAAATGGTTTCATCAAACCTTACTAAACACCCATGACATTGAAAAACGGTGCCCTTTATTAATATAATGGATTCAAGATACAAAATATTGCAGGCATAAAAAAAATTAACAAGAATCCATTTTCATTTTAAAAAATAGCATCACTGTTCGGAAGATTTCGGCAGGGTGGAAATCTGCGAAAAGAAGAATATCGAATGAAAAACAAGAAGCCGATCGTAACGTCTTGGCTTAGGTTTGGTCCAGTAGATTTTGAGTTATAGTGTATACCGCAAAACAAGTTTTCGATGTGGCGCCTGACTGAAAAGACAAACAATCTTTGTATCGAAAATACCTGCCGATAATTACGAAACAATATAAGGAAGCTCCGATGACATTTAAATAACGATCAAAATGAGAATATTTGTAGCAGCTTGTTTGCCGTCATATTTAAAAGTGTTACTTAGGCTATATGGCATGGCTTCATTTACATTTTTGCCTTTCTCAATAGAAAGGTATTGCAATTGCTCTGAAAACCGACTTTTTAACGGAGGCCCGGAGGGCCGAGTGACATATACCATTCGATTCAGTTCGTCGAGTTCGGCAAATGTCTGTGTGTGTGTATGTATGTGTGTATGTATGTATGTGTGTGTGTATGTGTGTGTGTATGTGACCAAAAATGTCACTCATTTTTCTCAGAGATGGCTGAACCGATTTTGACAAACTTAGTCTCAAATGAAAGGTGCAACGTTCTCATAGGCTGCTATTGAATTTCTAATGGATCCGACTTCCGGTTCCGGAATTACAGGGTGATAAGTACGAACACGCAGAAAATGTCGATTTTAATAAATTCTGCAATGAATGTATAAAGGTGAAAAATTTTCCAAAATATGACCACAACTGCTTCGATTTGTAGTATTAGGTCACTAACATCCATTCAAAGTCTATTTGGCCACATTGGCCACCATCCTCGGTTCCGGAAGCCCCGGCGGAAGTATCTAAATTCAGAATAACAGTCACATCGGTTTCTCGGAGATGGCTAGACCGATTCGACTAAACTTGGCCTCAAATGAAAGGTATTGCGTCCCCGTAAATGGCTATTTAATTTCATCCCGATCCGACTTCCGGTTCCGGAGTTACAGGTTGTGGCGTGCGATCACATAGCAAATTGTGATTCAAACCGATACTCCGATGAAAGCAAAAAAGGTAAAAATTTCGCTAAAATGTCTCTCAAACAACTTAAATTTGCTGTTCTAGGTCACCGACGGCCAACCAAACTTTCGTTGACTACATTAACCACCATAGACGGTTCCGGAAGTGCCCGGGAAAAGCGGCCATCTTTCAAAATTTACGAACTCACATCAGTTTCCCGGAAATGGTTGGGCCAATTTTCACAAACTTAGTCCCAAATGATAGCTATAATATCCCCATAGATGTCTATAAAATTTCGTACAGATCGCTTATATGGTTCCGGAAATATAGACTAAACCGTCCGGTCACATATGAAATTCCCATATAAGCCGGAACTCAATTTTTTTTTTTCAAAGGAGGGACCTCATGAAATTTCAGAAATCGAATTCGTATTTTTAATGCCAAACATCTTTAAAATGCATGAAACGTCGAGATTTTATGTTATCTCGAAAAATTTTTTTTATAAAAATCGACTTTTTGGGACTTTGCCGATTTTGCAGCTTTTTTAGTTCAATATTACCGTGGCTGTTTTTTCTTTTTCAAAATTTTAGAACTCGAATAATGATTTATTTTCCTGTATATAGTTGTCATGTGATGTATAATAATAAAATGTAATATATGCATTTAACCCTCAAAAAGGCAACCGGGTCTCAGAGGCCCGGCACGTTACAATTTTTTAGTTACAAAAAAATGTGTATGTAGTATAAGCTTGGGATTGGAAATTTTTATAAGTAGCTTTGAAATCTATAACAAAAATAAAGAATTGTGAAATTTTCATCTATGGAGTAATGGGCAGCAATGTTTGAATTTTTTACTTGCACAAAAAGGCAAGCCGGGCCTGGCAGGCCCGGTGTGCATGCAATATTTATTAGGAATACCACGGGTTTTATACATTAATATTTATATGAAAAAAAACATTTTGATGAGTTCATCTTCATATTAGCAGGGATTTTTTTCATGTTTTGATTGATTTTATCTTTTTACCTTTTCTTATAAGAAAAAAATCTTGAAAGTTTGAGCGAATTCTATACATTTCTTGTAAAAATAGCATACGACAATGACGTGTGTCATATTTTTTTGGGTAAATACTTTTATTTCACCCACTGTGGTCTACTTGACAATTATTTGGATGCAACATAACCTAACTCTGTCGTTATTGTCTATTTTTTGTCTATTCTCTGTGTTATAGTTGTCGTAATTATTCAAATTGTAGGATCTAAAAGCAACAAAATATTTAAACGGCTATAAGATGATATGCCCATGTTTTCAATCGTCTCAAAGAATCTGAAATAATGGAAGAAATTCGAGCAAATTCAACAGCAGACGATTCCGAAACTGATTTGCAAAGCGAGGAAGAAGATGTGAATGATATTGCTTCCGACAATGAATCTGATGCAGACTCGGAAGAGAAATCTGAATATGTACTCCGGTTATGCATCAAAAGAAATTAATAGCAACCCAGAAGCATTTATTGGTCGTGTTCAAACGAAATAGAGCTCAGAACCAATCGACAGTCAACGTGATCTTCCGAGTACTCACCTTTTGGAAAAAATTTGATCTTTTTGCATCCATCGCCTTATACGCTGAAATCGGGATTTGCTTATTGTTTGTACTCATCATCCTGTAATTCCGGAACCGGAAGTCGGATCAATTAGTAATTCAACAGCAGCCAATGGGAATGCTGTACCTTTCATTTGAAACCAAGTTTGTAAAAATCGGTAAAGAATTCGCTGAGAAATAGGTATGACATTATCTTAGGAACATGGTAAGTTCCCCCAAGGCATCAAGAACCGCCATAGCTGGCCAATGTGGTCGAAGTGCCTTCGGTGGGTCATTAATGATCTAGACATGCAAAGCCAAGTAATGTTGCACATATTTTAATATATATTGCATCATTTGGACATAATGGTAGTATCAGTTTCTATGGAAATTTGCTGTGTGATTGTACTCTTCAACACGTAACTCCAGAACCGAAAGTCGGATCAATAATAAAATTAATAGCGATCGATGGGAAGGCTGTACCTTTCATTTGAGACAAAATTTGTACAGATCGGTGCAGCCACCTCTGAGAAAAATCGGTGAGATTGTTTGCCACATACATACATCCATACATACAAACACACATACACACACATACAGATATTTTACGATCTCGACGAACTGAGTCGAATGGTATAAGAGATTTGGCCCTGCGGGTCTCGGTTAAAAAGTCGAAATTTCGACCGATTGCATAACCTTTCTATATGAGAACGGCAAAAAGGAGCTTGAATTTAGACGGGCCTGAGAGGCCCGGCTTGCCCTTTAATGTTAGGATTTTAGCTTGCCGTCACAAGGGTTAAAAGCTTTTAATGAATATAAACAACGCACACATTCTCGTGATTCATGATTGAGAAAGGCACAATTGCACCGCTAGGTGGATTAAAATAGGTTTTTTTTATTCAATCTTAGTGTTGAGCTCCTTCGAAAGCAGTAAAAATATAAATAAACTTCCACTTGCTTATTGTGTTTCTTGTGAGAAGATATAACTAGAAAAGGGTACAAATTGTGATTATATATTCTTTTCTTTTACTCTTGTTAATATAATTAAAAAATTGTGAGCAAATTTAACTTCACTCATTTTGATAGCCATAGGTAAACTAACAATTGAAAACAATTTTCATCTCTGAATCCAATTATAAAATGTCGTTCGACGGTTTGTTTCAAAATGATTCGACTTCTGCTAACCTGCAATATAACTCTTCGATGTGGCGTTTTGAAATGAGCGTGTAACACCTTCTAGATATAGGACGATAAAGAATATGAAAAAAATTGCATTTAAAATTCGATTACACCTGTTTTTCGTACGGGATAAAACTTGCTTACTTGCTCTCATATGGTTTGTGTGCAACATGGGCCATGATAATGCAAATGAAGGTCAAAAAGTTGATTCAAATTATTGAGATGTATGCAAGAGGAACATGGCGGCCATTTACACTGTTTTCGCTTGGTTTCAGGATGCAGCCATTTCTGCAATGACAGGTACTAACGTCTTAGGCCGGACTAAATTCAGGCCTAACATCAAAGATAGTACCGTGTGGCGGTTCCAACTAATTTCAAGCTTACCGCTATTTAGAGAAATTAGCAAAACAAAAGTTTGTTTACAAATCTTATTAGTTCTTTTGAAAGTAAACATGGAATTCAGCATATTAATCAATTGTTCTCCATGCATAGAAAGCGCACAATCCTTGTATCGGTATGTTCCGAATCAATAGAGGTCACCATCAGTTTTAATAAAATCCATGCCGTATCAATTTCAGCAGAGCAAATGCCCCGAAACCGTCAAATATTAGATTTGAACCCGACGACCAACTGATAGAATGGAGGCGGATTTCGTTTAAAGGAAAATTTATTACCTTTTAACATAGTTTATTCATTTGCCACAGCAGCCGTAGGTGGAGACTGTGGTGACGGGTTCGTGAAGCAATGCAATTTGCATAATTGGAATGAGTGATATTGATGATCTGTTGCTGGTGGAATCTAGTCACGGTGACCGCTTCAGTCATCGCTATTTAATTTTTTGGCTCGATAACTGCTCCTAAATTGTTATTGAAATGGAATGACGAAAAGTTGAATGACTCCGATGGTTATATTATTTGTGAACATTCAAAGCATGTTCAAAAGAAGGGGTTAATGGGTTCTGATATTTAATCCTTTTTTGAATTGAAGTTTTTAGAATAATAAAGAATTTCAAATTCTGGATGAATAGTATTTTATTTACGCGATTATTCTATGAAATGAAAACTTTCTGTTTACTATATATTTTTCTAGTTTCAAAGCATTCAAACTTATAGTACAAATAATTTTAATGGAACAGATGACAAATCTTATTAAAATATCAAAGGGCGTGTGACAATTTTTTCCCCTTTTCAAATGTTCCTCCTCAAACGAAGCATTTTGGTGCTGAGAAACTAATGCATATTTCGCATAATTTGATGATTCTAATACGGAAAATGCACCAGAACCATGCGTATATGCTCATCGATCGTGTAGGTGATGTTACTGTGGTACATACTTTATTCCACAGAATTGTGTCGACATGTTTAAAATGTATTTTTGAAACGAGTGGAATAATTTCTACACAAGTGGGACAGCCGAATTCAACGATTAATAGTAAACCTTTCAGGAATCAAAAGGCCGCTCAAAACCGCACCATTCGTCACCCTGTCCAAGCTTTCAGACATTGAAAGATAAATAATCAAATCCACCACGCAATCCGGCGACCAATCGATCCTTATCGCCCTTTTTTAGTGATCCTTTGTCACTGTACCGAACACGCCGATGGCCACCGCCCGGTACTTAGCAATAAGGGTTGCACAATTTTTCACACCGCACGCGCTTTCCCTCCTCCCAATGGACACCACTGGAAATGAAAACCTTCATAGGAGTTGAATTATTACACTTTTGGCATATTTACGATTCTGGTATTCTGGTCTTCGCGCCATCAGACAAGCTGCCGCCTTCCCGCCCGTCCGGGTGATGAAAGTGGCCTTCGGATATAGGCTTACGTTTCAGTTGCAGCCTAGAGGGAAGCAGGTTAGCAGGTCGGCTCGGAACATGCCTCCCCCACTCGGCTAGCCCTCCGATATCTCTATTCGTCCCCGAGGGAAAGAATGACGATCGGAGGCTACTGCTGATGCTGATCGCCGGTAGTGGTAGTTTGTTTACTGATGAAGATTTATGAGGTGGACTTTATGTCGCTCATAAATGGACGGTGTTAAACCTTTTTCTTGTCTATGTTATGGCGGTAGTTCTTGCCAATAAAAGTGGCTACTTGGGAAACCGTTTTCGGACCTCCAACCATTGAGAAACTCACGACTGATCACAGCTAAATGTTAAGCACAAAAGGGTTAACGATGGACCGGTTGGTAGGTTCACATTAGCTTCGAAATAGGTTTCTTAGGTCTCCGTTCGGAAGTGATTAGATTTCACGAAAAAAAAATGAGTGGGTCTTTTTATACTCCCGTTTGGCTTTGGTCTATTTTTAACGATCCGTTTGGTTCTCATTAGCTTCAAAGTGGTTACTAAATTCGGTGTCGTTAAGGAAGACGGATGGCCTAACTGGTCAGCAGCTTGTGTTGTATTTTTATGCAAATACATAGTTGGACTCGTTGATTGAATTAAGCCCATGGGCGTTGGGAATTCGAGTGATTATATAGTTTAAATGTTCATCGGATGGTCCAACATATATATCTATACTTGTCGGTTGGATTGTTTGGATTCCATTCTAATTTAGTGTGGACGTTTAGCTACCAGAAACTGGAATGTGAAAACCCACGGTTTGAATAAACGACTTAAGAAGTTTGTATATAAGAACAAACTCGCTTCAGTTAGGAAGTCAATCTTTTTTTATTTGAGGTCAATCGTTCTACTGTTTGAAAGTATACACGCATACACGAGGCATTTCACGTGCTGAACAGGGAACAAATTAGAAACAAGGAACGCAGTTTTTGTGTTTATCCATATGTGCCATGTTAATTGTCCATGGAAAGAATATTTGCCTTATTCCAATCTGGAAGAGAATCTAGCAATAAAAATTCTTAGAGCTGGAAAACTTTTAGTATTTTCAAGGTTTACATTACATTTTAACCCTAGAATAGAATCTTAGAACTGATCAAAAAAATCAGGAATTCAAGATTTTAGCACACGAGAATGAGATCATTCAAGGTTTTTTAAATTTCGTTTATTTTACATGGCTTCATTAGCTTAACTGAGCCGTGGATGCCATAAGAAAGGTCGTTGAAGCTATGGAGGCTGCGCAGATGCAAAAGAGAAGAAGAAACCGTTCCTGCAGAGTGGTTATGTTGAATGAAAAAAATGCCTTCAACAGTGCTATTTGGGCTGCAATCGCCGATTCGCTACACAGATTAAGAGTTCCTGAGTACCTCTGCACGATTCTCAGGAGTTACTTTCAGAACCGAACTGAAACCGTAAAAAGAAGTTTATCCGTAACAGAAGGCGTTTCACAGGGTTCCATACTCGCTTCGATCCATTAGAATGGTGATTGATTGATGGTGACGGCTTGTGACGCCACAGTGCCGCGAAAACTGGAGTTGCGCAGTAGAGGACGTCCAGCTTATTGGTGGAACGAGACGCGCAATACACTATGCGCCTCTTTGTCTCAGAGTTAGAAGGCAGACTCAGAGAACAGTATCGAGCAAATAGAGAGGAGCACAAGGTGATGTCTCGGGAAGCTAGGGCCGCTTTAAAATGGGAGATCAAGCTTAGCAGGTCCTATTTCCATAAGGAGCTGTGCCAAGAAGTAGACGCCAATCTCTGGGACGACACGGTCGTGATAGCGAAGATGAAGGGTCCGGCAAGGCCAGCTAAAATGGTAAGCTGAAGATATTCGTTGAAGGTCTCTTCCCGAAACACGATCCAACTACATGGGCACCGACACCGTACGGCGAAGAAGAAGAAGAAGCAAACTCGAACGATCGGTAAGTGTCAAATGACTAGCTTGCATAAGTGTCGATGTGCTTGAAATCAAAGGAGCCCCCACTCCGTATGAAATACCAAACATGGTGCAGAAAGCTGCAATCCTGGCATATCCGGACATGTTCAGGGTGGTGAACTGCTGCAGAAATATTCAGAGGAATGGAATTTCCCCGAAATGTGTAAGGTCACAGAAGCTAGTGTTGCTACCAAAGCCAGTGAAGCTACCGGACGATCCGGTCTCGCATAGGCCTATATGTCTGCTGGATACGCTCGAAAAACTTCTTGAAATATTCATCCTTAACAGACTGACCCAATGCACGGAAGGTGAGCGCGGACTGTCCAAGATATCGATAATGTGCTGTCACGATAGATATGAAGAATGTGTCTAACAGCTTCGCAGCGCTGCACAGATTGAGAATCCCCGACTATCTATGCCAAATCCTGAAGAACTACTTCCAGAGCAGAGTGCTGCTGTACGAGACAAACGAAGGACAGAAGCCAATACGAGTCACAGCGGGCGTTCCTCAAGGCTTCATTCTTGGTCCAACTCTTTGGAACGGGATGTACGACTGGGTTTTGGCACTGCGACTGCCCAGGAAAGTGAAAACTGTGGGTTTCGCGGGCGTCCTGTCACTAATGGTCAGACACTTGAAGAAGTGCAGTTGTCGATGACGAAGACAATAGACGCAAACGGAAGCTGGGTGAACGGGGTCAAGCTGCAGATAGCTTACCACTAGACGGAGATGTTCTTTGTCAGCAACTTCAAAGTGGTTCAGTAACTGCAAATTGGTTCAGCGAAGGACACGTGAAGTAATTGCGAGTGATAATCGACGACCAGTTGATCTTCCACATCGACTACATCTGCGAAAAGTTAGCGAAGGCACGATATGGGGTTCCTCCCTCATGTGTGGCGCTGAAAACCAAAACCACAAAATGCTGAACAGAACGTTCCGGCTAATGGCCATAGTGGCCGTACGGAGCTGGTATGTGTTATCGTCGGGATGATTCTCATCTGCATCATCCTAACGAAGGGTATCGAGTACTATAATCGGAGAAACTCGAGAAACGTTAGGAAGATGGTGAGAATCCATTCGATGGTGAAATGGAAGCAGGAATGAAGCGATACGGAGAAAGGAAGGTGGACCTACCGGCTCACCCCAAACAGGTCGACGTGGGTCAATGGATAGCACGGAACTCCTGTCGGGCCACGGTTGCTTCAGGAAGTATCTTCATCGGTTCGGTGACGCAACATCACCGTTGTGCCTGGAGTAGGAGAACGTCGACGAGACCCCGGAGCACGTGATTTTCGAATATCCGAGGTTCGAAGCGACACGTAGAGAGATGCTTGAAATGGAGTGGATGGAAATCAACCCGGATAATATCTTCAGAATGACAAGCGTAGTAAACACGTCGAAGGCAGTCAACAGAGTAGTGATGCCGATTATGAGCAATCACCGGAGGAAAACTCTCCGTCGGAGTAGGCTCGATCCACCGTCAGGACTAGACTGAATAGATAGCGGCGGGACACAACTAGTTGCGGGTCGTCGGAGCACCAGCGAATTGGAAGCCTTGCTGCACCGGAATCGCCGAAGCGACCTCGGCACCTGGCTGGTTGACTCGTATTCGGGAGAAATTTTCTCGCCGAGGAACCCTCGTCAGAGTTGGCTAGCTCCATTCGCCATCCTGGATGGGGGGTGGGAGGGATTAGAGCTTGGTAAATTCGACAATATGGAGTTTGCCGCCCAGATTGTCCTCCTAGGGAAAGAGCAAATATTCTCGAACCACAGCTAGCTGTCGTGCTGCCGTACAGAAATGGCCACTTTTTGTGGAAAACTGATTGTGTGTCGAGGAGTGATGCTCTAACTCCGCTGAAGTAACTAACTACTAAGTAGTTAGACTAGGGTGGATTTTTTTTATAGTAAGGTTTAAAAAGCTTCAAAAGTCTGGCCTGCAATGTATTGGCACTGTGTGAGTCTCACGATTAACTTTTGTGCGTAATCACTGAAAATCATCCTTACTCTTTTTTCGCTTTTCTTTCCCACGGAACTACATCAAGGTATTACTTCTTACTTTCGTCGAACCTCTTTCTTTTGCCCACGAGTTTTAGGTAACAATCTCGGAGCCTCAGTTGATCTATGAAATGGCTCGACCTTTTAACTTTCGACTCTTCTCTTGCTTTCCGTCTCTATATATTACGTCGCCATTTAACTCTCGTCTCAGTAACCCGTTTAGCTGCTCCTGTTTCTGAGAGTCATTCCGCTCCCAGCTTTATCTTCTCGGATAGTCCCCGTGTTGAAGTAACAATATTTACTGCAGGGCACACAGAGTAGCTTTTGTCGCCAGACTATACTCTATAGTCACTTTACGTAGACATAAGAAAAGTAGGTAGAAGCACATCACTGCCATACACAACATATGATGGTAGACGCATCAATCACTAGCGGAACATGTGCGCTGTAGTTAATAGAGTAGCCATGGGACTGGAAATGTAACTCATTCGACGTCTATCTCTCGCGCAGTCCGGACGTGTTTTAAAATCGTTACAAGTGTATTTGTTAGTTTCGTTGTGTTGCGTCATTCGCAATCCGTTAACCAGTCCCGCGCGATGGGCAAAACGCGCTCCAGATCCAGGGAGGATTTAGACGCTGCCAAAAGGCAGAAGCAGAACGAGCTGGATGGAGCTGGCAATCGGCTGCTCGGTAAAAACAAGTACGCCAGCCTGCCGGTCGACGATGTTGGGGAAAAAATAGAAAAGAAGGAGAAAATGCCGCCATTTTACCTAAAGGGGTTTCCGCCAACATTAAGGACAGATCTGAACACGCTTATCGGTCATGGACTTAAAGCAACTATCCGTCTTTGCACCGACGGATATAAGATCACCGTTCCCTCGTTGAATCACTACAACACCGTTAAAATTATTTAAAACAAGTGAAAGCGGAATATTTCACGCACGACATTGCGTCCAGCAAACCGCTGAAAGTAGTTATCCGTGGTCTTCCGGACATGCTGGAGGAAGAACTGATTAAGGCTCTATCAGAAGTCAAACTCAAGCCATTAGCGGCCTACAAAATGAAACGACACAATAAGGAGGTGAAATATCGGGATCAATTGTATCTGGTGCACCTGGAACGAGGATCAATCTCAATGAGTGAGCTGAAAAATATAAAATATCTCTTCCACATTGTCATCGAGTGGGAAAGATACAAACCAGTCCACAGAGAAGTCACACAATGTTTGAACTGCCCTTACTTTGGCCATGGTGCCAAAAACTGCCACATGGAGAGCCGCTGTGCAAAGTGTGGCCAGAAACACGCCTCAAATGACTGCTTAGATCTGGAATCGGATGCACCGCCAATCTGTGTGAACTGTGAAAAAGGCCACCCATCGACAAGTCGATCGTGTCCCAAGCGGGCTGAATTCATCGAGTTCCGAAAAAAAAGCGAACCAGCCGAGACAGCAGGAGAAAAAGCGACAACCTCTCATCGATCTGAACTCAATACCGGCTTTTCCACCACTTCCGCTGCCTAGTCATCAGAAGAATGGAAACCCAGTGCAATCTGGCTCAAGCAGTTCCCCGCCTGGCTTCTGGGGAAACCAATCCGGCTCTGTACATAATCGACCCGAGAACACAACTTCCGGCCCGGCTACAGATGGTTTGCCGCAGGTTATCAATCAACTATCATCTCTCGTCACTGAGATGCACAAAATGATGATGCAAATGATGCATTATTTTATGAGATTTAACATTCACCCTCAACATCCTTAATTGGAACGCCCATTCCGTGGCGAAGAAAAAGCTGGAACTCATCGAATTCCTGCAAACCAAATCAATTGACATCACAGTATTGACAGAAACGTACCTGAAGCCAAAGATAAATTTCAACCTCCAGAATTATTCCATCATTAGACTAGACCGGGTCAGCGAACAGAAAGGCGGTGGTGTAGCCATTGCTATTAAAAGGGGGTCGAGTTCAGGATGCTGCCTAACCTTCGTCTATCCGTCATTGAAGCAGTCGGAGTTGAAATAACATCACCGGACGGTCCCATCGCAATCATTGCTATCTACTGTCCAACACAGTGCAAAGAGTCGAACAACAGTGCTTTGCGACTAAAGAATGACATTCATATACTGACTCGTCGAAAGGGTAAGTTTATACTTACTGGTGATCTCAACGCCCGCCATTCTCTGTGGGGCAATCTCAAGTGTAACAAGAATGGATCAGTCCTAGCAGAGGATCTTCAAGCTGGACACTATGTGGTACTTCATCTAGACTCGCCAACCTTCTTCTCACCGACCGGAATCGGGTCCACTCTCGACATTGCCCTCACCAACATCGCAGATCGCTGCTCATCGCTCCGTACCATAACAGAACTGTCATCAGACCATCTACCGGTGATATTTGAGTTGGACCACGCAAGCAATCAACGCCAACCCCACCGACGACGAAACTACCATCAAGCGGATTGGACCCAGTTCCAACGGTTTGTGGAAGACCGAGTGGCAGAAAATCCTGACCTAACAACGACAGACGAAATCGACGGTGTGCTGCGATCGCTCTCCCACGACATCGACGAGGCAGAACAGCGGTTTATTCCAACCACACTGATTACAAGTAAGTTCACTCAGTTAGACGATGATACCAAGCGAATAATTGCCCTGCGAAATTCTGTTCGACGCCAGTTTCAAAGAACACAAAACATAGCCAGAAAAATCCTTTACAAAAAATTAAACAAAATAATAGCCACCCGTGTAGAAAAAATTAGAAACAGACAATTCGCGAAACATTTGAAAAATTTACCGAATTACTCTAGGCCCTTCTGGCGACTAACCAAAGTTCTCAAAACCAAGCCAAAACCCATTCCACCACTTAAAACTGCTAACGAAATAATTTTAACAACGGTTGAGAAAGCAAACTCTATTTCCCGACACTTTATGGCGTCGCATAATTTGGGGCGAGATATTGTCAGTCCTATGGAAGCTACCGTGTTTTACAGCATCTTCGAGCTTGCGAATGCGCCGTGTGAGCTGCCCAACGATGAAAAAATTACTCCGGATGAATTAGTAAACGTTATCAAAGCCACCAAAAATATGAAGGCACCGGGTTTCGATGGTGTATTTAACATCGTTTTAGAGAACTTGGGGCCGAAAGTGCACTCACTCCTAGTGAACCTCTTCAATCGTTGCTTGGAGCTTGGATACTATCCGATGGCCTGGAAACGATCCAAAGTCATACCCATACTGAAACCAAGATCCGACAAACCCGTCCAGTTACCGTCCGATCAGTCTACTCTCGTCTCTCAGCAAGCTGTTTGAAAAACTGCTATACACCAGACTCCTTGCGCACACTGAGTCAAACGACATTCTACCAGTCGAGCAATTCGGTTTCCGACGTGGCCATTCGACGGTGGATCAACTCAAACGGGTCTCCAACCTAATTAATCAGGCCAAAGCGGTGTCTAAAACAACTGTTGTGGCGTTTCTAGACATAGAGAAAGCGTTTGACAACGTCTGGCACGACGGCTTAGTTCACAAGCTTCTCCAGACACCAGAACTTCTCAAGTTTGTATAAGCAATTCGCTCTCTGAACCGTACCCGATTCCCGCCGGAGTCCCTCAGGGTAGCATTTTGGGACCAATTCTGTACAATCTGTACACGTCGGACATACCGCCCCTGCCTGGAGGAGGTACACTTTCGCTTTTTGCTGATGACTCGGCAATAAGTTATAAAGGCCGAGCTATGCGCTCACTAGTATTAAAACTTCAGAAAGGAATAGATGCCTACACCAAGTATCTAACAGATTGGAAGATATATGTGAACGTGACCAAAACGCAGCTTATCGTCTTCCCGCATCGCACTACTGACCGTCTAAAACCGACCTCCAAAATAAAAATTTCAGAACACTGAAATCGAATGGTCAGCTGTGGTTCGCTATCTTGGACTGTGGTTCGTTAGTAAACGTCTCTATCGTCTCCATGTGGAGGACCGAATAAACAAGGGCATTGTGATGCTAAAGCGACTATACCCGATCATCAACCGTCGGTCCAAAGCCTCCACCGCTAACAAGCTGGCTGTCTACAGACAGATTGTTGCGCCAATGTCGGAGTATGGGTCTCCAATTTGGCAAGGTTGTGCAAAAACTCATCGCAAAAAGATCCAGGTATTGCAGAATAAGTTCCTTACGATGATCCTAAATCTACCACCGCGCACACGTACTGTTGATGTTCATCGACTGGCAAACATTGATCTTATAGACGTTAAACTGACTTCATCATCCATTCAACACCAATCAAGAGCTCTGGCTTCAGAATTCGCAGAAATTAAAAATTTGTACCCATAACCTAGCTAAATTTTCAAATTTTGTATATAGAAGGTCTAAGTAGGTTAAATTAGAAAATAGAACATAAATATGTTCCAATGTAAATCGGCAAATGCCAAATAAAAAATCAGCTCTAAGCTTTCTATTCAAATACAAAGCTTGAAAAACTTTCGTTGTACCACTTGCAATGTAAACTTATGTAAAAGAACACTGAAATAAAATAAATTGAATCGTCAAAAAAATGGAAATGTAACTATATGAAATCACTTTTTGTAATTGTTCATATAACTTCGACTCCATCATGTTGATCGTTCTGAAAAACTTGGTTTTGAGTCCAGAGCTACTAATTCTTTGCCAGATCATCAGTTTCCGGGCAAAATAAACTTGGGTTTACTGGAGACATCACCTCGTGTTGCACCCAGAAAACGATTGTCCGGCAATCTACAGAAACTGCGATGTTCAACTTTTCGACCAGGCCGGATTTTCGGCGTGTGATTTGTAGGATAGAATTTCTTTTCTCGTCATCCATCTATCAACCACGTATACGGTAAATGCATGATAAATATTTGTTTCACTTTGCCGCACAATTTCTGTTCAAATTAGTCATATTTTACTTTTTTAACGATAATAATTTTATTTCTCAAAAATAATGACAATCTTTTCCTATAAATATAGCAACACTGCCAAACATCATTTCACTATCCCTGCAGAAACAATGCGTATGATGAACAAAGTCAGAATCAACCAATCAGGAGTTGGATCACTCTGACGTAAGATTGGAACAAAAACGCTCCTCCCCCATATTGTCACGTCTTGTCTTGTCTTGCACCACCGCACAAGTTTCAAATTTGAATGCCTTATATTGGCACTACTAATGCTATTAAAAAGCTTCAGTTAGCTGTCATTGTCCGCCATGGTTTTAAAACCATTTCTCATGTTTCCTTTTTGGTATGATGAGCAAAAAGGAAAAATTTTAAAATAAAATGTTCTGTTTAAAACCGTAATTGACTCTCTTCTAATGCATTGTAATGAATATCCTTAATGGGTTTTCGTTCTCACATGATATGAATGTTTTACGAAAATTACCTTTAGTAAGTCTTGAACTGAGGCACCTTGCCTCGTCGTTCACGGTAAGTGCTCTGCGTTTGCTGCCTGGACTATGTTCGATTGAAAGCAAATATGCCGAATATAATTTTCAAGAGTTGCATAATGAATAAACCTACTAATGCTAATATAAAGCTTTATTGCATTGTTAGTGCTGTAATGGAGTTTCAATGCAACATTAGTGCAAATGTATAGCCAATATAGTGCAATGGCTTAATGCTTATGGTTAATTGGGGTTATCATAAAATAAATATTCCCTTTTTGAATTTTCGATAAATATGCCCTTTTTGAATTTTCGTTTGCGATGAACATACGAGCCCCAATAATTGATACTGCATTCCAGCTTCAAAGAGCTGGATAGACATCGAAAAGCATGATACTAAAAATGTTTTTTGAACACTAAAGCGTGTTTTACCATACAAAAGAAAACCTCAATGTATTTTGCTTTGCCGTTTTCGAGAGCTAAATTTTTGTAAATTAGTAAGGAAACATTATAAAAACTCCATTGCCTCCTTAAATTATTTTTCAAAAGTTCAGGGCAACAAAATATACCAAGGGGGCGCTAAACTGAAACCCCGCCAAGGGCACCAGAATCCCACGCTACGGCTCTGTTTGTGCTTCATAATTATTTTAATTTTATTTGTTTTATTATTTTATTTGTTTTCTATAATTTATTCGGTTTATTCGAAGTTTTTATTCGTGCATTGTGCTTATCTCACATCTGGTTGCTTGTCAACTTCGCGTGAGTTCGGCAAACTAATGAATGATGCAACAGTGATATGTGTAAGAAATGTCTCATCTCACTGATAGATGGATTGAATTGTTTTTTTTTTGAGAATTATAAATGAGTTTCTAAATAACCTTCTACAAACAGTTCCAATAGACTTTCTGCATCAATTGTGTATTTATTTTAAAACTATAATATTATAGATTCTCCGAAAACCCAACTTTTAGTATTTTTCCCATATATTTTAATTCACGTTAACCACCACCAAAGTAGCTCCATCTCTTGATTATTTTTATGGAAGTATTACGTGATTCCTAAAGCAAGTCATCCAAACATTCGAACTTTCATCCTTTTGTTAGAAAAAATTCTTAAAATTAACTTGTGAAGCTATGAATGAAATTTATCAAAATCTATATTTCTAGAGAAAATTTTCAATAGGACGTAAGTAACAATGAGAGATTCTCTTTGGGGTCTTTCTCTTCTGTTCATTACTCGGCCATTTCAACATTTATTACTCTACTCTTTGCATAATATTCTAGCAAAAACCGTCGGTTCTCGATATGTACTGGAAAGTTAGTACAAAGTGTTGTAATGACGTCGTAATAAACGAAAGAGAAAGTAAACAAAGAGAGGTTCTCAATGTTACTTACGTCCTATTGAAAATTTTCTCTAGATTTTATCACTAACGTTTACTGATTTCCAAATTACATTTTTTCCCTTGGGAAATTGCATTGTTGGATACTTAACCATGTTATTTAGTCTGTTTCCATTTGGGAAAGAATTCGTATTGTCCCGGGAGTACTACTACTTCTACTGAGGTCCAAAATTTCGTGCAAATTCCGGACAAATACATACAGATATTTTATCCGGACTCACGTTCAAAAATTCGTACTGTTCTCCTAAATTCCGTACGGTTGATTAGTTGGTCAGTTTAGTCATGGGTTATGATCCAAAGTGGTTATGACGGTTTGTCTATCTCTCGAGAACCCCACAACCTTCGAGGGATGGCTACGAAAGTGACAAAGTTGTTGGAGACATTCGCTGTGTACACAAGGAGATACCAACTTACGAGCCTCCATGGAGAGTAGATCGCAGAAACGCTTGAACTACTTCAACAAGTTCTTTTCTGGTATTTCCGGTGCGTATACGAAGAGAACATAATGCGGTGGGCAAAATTAATCTAAATATATACCTAATTAGCATAATCATCAATTGGAAATCGACCCTAAGGCAACCCACTAAGCCAAAAAAGCAACCGATACAAGAGTGCAAAGAAGTTCAAGTTGCTAATCCCATTGGCAACTATGGGCCGCCAGTTGTTCAAGGTCCTCCATAAATCACTTTCGATTACTTTCGAGCGGCTCAAAACACACGCGCGGAAAATCAAATAAATTCATCGCCAGTCCCATCAAAACCTTCCAGCAGCGGCTCCATTACACAGTACAAACCAATTTTGTTTGGCCTTGCCAGTCGACGAATTTCGCGAAAAAAGCCGCTACCGCTGTCTGGCGAAATTGATAGTGTATACACACCGAGTGTGCCATTTGGCCGGTATATTTAGAATACGCACGTATCGGATAGAGAGAGAACTAACGAAAAAAATTTAAATCTTAAAAGAGTTCGTCCAAATTAGCCACAACACCAGATACACACTTTCTAAATCTCATCAGCAGGGAGAGACTAAACAAGTTCTAAATTCCCCCTCCTAATACACAATCGAGCTGCCGTATTTAGTAGGTATGCCGGACGATCTGGCATGTCGGCTACTTTTTCGAATTCCAACTAAATAAATGTTCTGCAACGTGCAGCAATAAAAATGATTCGGATTTTTTCGCGCCATCAAAATGAATCCTAATGCCTTGGAGGGTCCCCGGTGTATTTACGATAAATAGCGCACATTTACATGATTTTTCGAATTCCGATCCGAAAGTGTACAAGTTCGGTAACTTTGTGGGAGTTTAATTGTTATTGACTATTTTAATGTTAAAACAGCACAGATGGGAAGAATTCTACTCCCGTGTTTGCATATTTTTAACCGATCGATGGTCGGCCGTCGAGTTACGTCACGGTGACTACCGGGTTGGGGCCAGGTGTGCGCGCAATCCGATTACATACTCGCCGTGAGTAAGACAGGAGTAAGGCATAGTGGATTTCGCGAGTGTTTACACGTGCCGCCAAAAATAAAAGCCAATTGCGGAAAATCATTAGTGTGTACGCACGTTAAATTTGGGCTTGAAATTTAAGCTTAATTGGCTGCCTTGGCTAATTTACAAGAACGCGAGTTTCGTCACTATCATTGCAATTAAAAACTTTGTAACGAAATTTTTCATAAATTAACAAGAGTCTTTTGTGAAAAATTCGACCTGCTAGACGAATAATGTTCGAACGAGTAAAACATCCGCAACGCATCGTGCTCCATTTATCATACCGAACTAGACGATATTTGTTGTACATATTTATGTTTCATTGTTGCCTCAAACATGTCTGGGACACATTTAGAAACGCTCACGCAAATGCCATTTCTGCTTCGGTTTGACAATGCTACAGCGAATATTATTTTACGCCTAGCATCCTACCAACCACCACCGACCGAGATTTCCTCACACAAAAAAAAATCTCGAACAACACTAACGGATGTTTACTTCGCGTATAGGAAAAGATTTTTCCCATAACATGACAGCCACTTGATGTGAAGAGCGCCGCTTAAGTTTTTCACTGGTGGCGCATCTCCCGCCACCACTAACCCGATGTTTTGACGTCTTACTTCGGTCCTCCGGTCTCTCCGAATCCGGGGAGTAACTCCCGAACACCATAAACTAATAATCATAACGTATAAATTTAAACTTTCAATGCCATTTTTTAGTGATTTTTTCCGCTGTTTTTCCCTCTGATTTCAGCTCCACACGCAAACGATTGAGACCAGGGCGGTGGTACGGCTAGGTCGGCTCGGGTTCAGTTCGCAACAGCCACTTCATGTATTGAGAGAACGCGTGAACCAGGGGCCGTGAAAATCCGCCGGTGCGCGGGCCCACATCATCCTCCGTTCGAGCTTCCAGATCGAAGACCCTGGCAGTGGCCGTGGCCAGGGCGGTGGTGGTGGTCGTGGTGGTAGTGGTAGACAGGACGACGACTACGACGACCTGTTTCTTGGCACGATCGGCGGACTCCGCCAGTGGTGCTGCGCCTGCTCCTGTTACACAATGACGACCCGTTGGTCCTCACCCAAATGGTGGATCTACACGGTTATCGTAGTGGTGCTGTTGATTATAGTGACGTTGATAGTTAGCTTTATGCACCACGGTAGTGCTAATCAGCCCCAACCGGCGCCGCCGGGGGCAGTGGTAGATAGTGCAAGTGGGACCACACAGAGCGAGGAAGGAGACGGAGTGACGGCCGTGGTTGCCGCCACGGTTACACCCCCGGGAGGGATCAGTCCCAACAGTAGTGCGCCAGGTGAGTGCTATTGCTTCAGATCCTCCTATAATTTCATGACAAATATACATAAATAACACTCAAGAATGCCAAACTCGTGCTAATAAAATGTATCAAATTTGTCGCGCTGCGGCTAAAAATATGTTCCGTGTATCGACCATCGCGAAATCGGATATGTATCGCCAGACACCATCTAATGGGCCGAATTCGCTCCCAATCCGCCTCATGTCACCAAACGATCGCCGTCGGGTTTATTTCCAACAAATAGTTGCTCGCTTTATCTTGCCTATCGGCAGCTTGGATCTGACAGCCCGGGTTAATCCTCTGCTTGGAAACATGCGAAATTTATCGATTCACATGGTCAGTGTGGAATAATTTATGCAAACTACATCTGGCGAACGTTCCCGTCTCATGGCCCTGATCGCGCACCTCCTCTCCTAAGTTTGTCACGGCGACAGTCGCGCATCCTCTTCCTACCGTATATACACAGAGCTTCTATTTCTCTATGCCTCTTCGCAAAGTACACCAGGAAAAAAGGGAGGAAAATTTATGGGCGAACCAAACACGCAATCTTATCCCGGGCCAAGATCTTGTAGCCGGTGCGGAACATGATCCATGTGTCAGTGCTTTCGCAGAACTTTAATTGCATGTTTTCCATACACCGACCGTGACCGCCGCCAAATATGGGCGAGCTGCGCCAGGGGATTGCCCGGCTCTAGGACACATTTCTTTTCCGATTCAAACAAATCGAACTAGATCTTGATAAGAAAATGGGCCTGTGAGGAAAAATTTACTCTGAAATGTTGTGGGCAGGTAGGTGTATGTATCGCCCTATGCAGGTGAGCGAGCATGCTTTCCTTCGTTTCGTGTCTGCTGCAGGTTTATCTGTAGAAACCGAGGCGATGCGATGGTTTAATGTACGCCGGCCAGTACGACGGTGAGCGGTAGCTGAGCGTCACATCGAATGGTCATGTTTTATTTAGATGAAAAATCTAACTTTGATTGCTGCCGACCTTGCACCATGGGCAGCTTGCGGCATGATCGTGTGTCTTTTGGGGTGCGATGGGGTAAGAGCACTAATTTGATTTGAATGGTTCTGATAATCGGTATTTTAAAAATTGCTATGATAAACAAGCTCTCAAGTTTACTGGCGTATGTAAAAGTATTGTTAGGAACACAAATTGAGATTGTCTGGAAATAGATGGCAGCTGCATCTGGAACGAAATTAAATTGGCTTGATTTTCCTGATGGGAAGAGAAAGAACGAGAATTAAAAAGGTTGGGTAATGAAAAAAGACAACGTAATTGTCACATCGCAGAACAATAAACAGCTTGGATTTTTAACTCCTGAAGAAATAATGAACCCTACTAATGAAACCAATAGCTCTTTACCAAAGTAAATTAGGAACAATAGCATATCCATGAATTTCAGCTCCCTGTATATGAGATCAAAAATCTAGATAGTTTATTGCCTTACTGCAGGGCAGTTACATATAAAATATTATAAAGTTCCGTAAATGGAATTACAAAGATCACTAGAATAATACTCAGCACGCTGAATAATAGCCATGTAATAATTGCGTTTGCAATGCCTAGTAATAGCCCTGACTAGAATATTGCAATTGTGCTTCGAAAATGCAACACATTCTTTGACATTTTCGGACTCCCATCCGGCAGAAAAGTTTTTGTTTGAACGCAAGCTTGCAAGCTGCCGAGAGCAATTCTTAGCTTTATCCAACTTATCGACAATGGAAGGAATTTGATCTGAATCAACGAAGTCAGTCGCAGTGCCCGCTCTAGCCAATTCGTCCGCCCATTCATTTACAGTAATACAGGAATGACCGAGTACCCATAGAAGGTAGATAGCATTTGAAATGCTAAGTTTTTCGATTTAAGTTCGACAAGCGATTTCTAATTTCGATCTCGAATATGCCGTACTAAGTGATTTCAGGTCAGCCTGACAGTCAGAGTAAAAATAGATTTTTTTGCTGCAAATTCTCTGTTGAAGTGCCGATTGTACGCCACACAGAATCGCGGAGATTTCTGCTTGGAATACGGTACGGCATCTACCTACCGAATCAGATTGGTTTAATCTTATTAGACGACAATAGACTCCAGTATCGGCTCAGCTCTCCAACAAAGAACCGTCAGTATAACAAACTACGTATTATTCAAGTTGTCGCTCCATCCAACCAGGTAGCCATTCCTCGCGAGCAGGAAGTCTCACATTGAAAGTTTTAATAGGAATACTACGTGTAGGTGTAAGGTCACTGGGAGCAAGTGTATACTCATCCCAAGTAACCATTTGGGGTCACAGTCTTGTGTAGCTAGTTGAACGATCTGTTGGGTTACTGTTCCAAAGCCCAGTAACCTTTAGACGGTATGTACAAGAAAGTTCTTCTTGTTTCAGAAACACATATAGTGGTTTTAAGTTCAATAGTGCCTCTAAAGCAGCAGTAGGTGTTGTCGAAAACATATCAGTCATCGCTATCAAGACCGTCCTCTGCAGATGGTTTAACTTTGATTGAATTGTCATGACTTCTCGCTTCTGCCACCAAACAAGGCACCCTTATGCCAGTATTGGTCTAACAATTGTTGTGTAGATCCACTGAATGTATTTGGGTTTGAGTCCCCAAATTTGGCGAAAGCTTCTCTACGTTGACGGAAGTCCATGCAGACTCTCTTGCTTCACATATCGATGTGCAGACCAATTGAGGTTTGAGTCAAGAATTACCGTAACCTACTTTACTTGATCTGCAACAACAATTGTAAAGTCAAGGAACTGCAACGTAGGGGAGAGGGGGTAACAATGAAACACATTTTTTATACGATTTAATTTTGATGATAATACATGTTATTTGTGTACCCAAAAGTGATACATAGTTTCACTCTGTTGTTAACTAATACATATATTTTTTCCAGCTGGTAAAATTCACGGAAAATAACTTTTTTTTGGGTAATACACAGTCGGTGGTAAAATGTACCAGTGAGCCCCATGCGTAGGAACTATGAAACACGACGTCGTCTACAGTGAAATATTCTACTTACAAATTTCATTCTTTTGTTTTGACGAATAAAGATCCTAAAGCTTCCTATTAAAGTTATTTTGAGACGCAAATCGTTTGTTTACGCAAGATATCACTACATCATCGCGTAATATCGGACCACCATATATGCATATAAGATGCAATCCTGAAAGAAGCGATAATTTCTACAAAACTTGCCTAAATTGACAAACTTTCCATTTAATGAGTTGTATTTATTGTGGAAAATCGGAACCCATTCACATTTTAATATGAATCACAAAAACAAAAAAAAATCACTGTTACCCATATATCATCGATTCACAGTTACCCAATGGGTCTATTTATAAAGATTGTCAAACTACACAGAACCATGACAAGTTACCAAAAAACTTTGTTCGCGGCAAATGTTGAGCATAAAATTTGCTACAAATAACAGTAGAATAAACATTTATCTGGTGAACGGTAACTCATTAAAATGGAATAATGATTTTTATTGCAAATTTACTCTGACTGTTATAAAACAAACAAATATCCATTAAAAGAGATAGAGTTATCTGAAGTCTTCCAAAATATAGTAACACGTGTAAAGAATTAGAAACCATGAAATATGAGGGAATGAGACGATTATGTTCATGCATTATGATTTTATTGCGATTGTTTCATAGTTCCTGCTGATCCACCGTTACCCTCTCTCCCCTACGAGCTCCGGAAGGATTGATGCGTGAAAATCACTATGGATGTTTTATTTGGATTAACTGATAGTACAATATGAAGACACCATTGCTCAACAACACATCAGGCTTATTGCATGAAATCAAAAAATGTGTTAATTCAAATACCGGTGATAATTATGTGATAGTCATCTGCGAAACCATATGTCGGAAACCCAAGCTCAGTAAGTTACCTCAACAAGCCATCGACGAGAAGACTCCATAGAAGTGATGACAGTATCCTTCCTTATCACTACTTTTCTTAGGGATGAGCACAGGTGTCGGTTACTAAGCATTGCGTCTATCCAGTTCGTGATATATAAAGGTACTCCATGACGCCATGCTGCTTCCAGAATGGATTCTCCACTGATATGCATGTTGCATTACACGAAATGGGTGCTTGCCCATGCTGACATACTGAATGTACTGTTCGTTAAAATGATGATTTGTAAGGGAAAGAGGTCAGACTGATCAGTCCAAAGCTCTTTGCCTGCTCATGGGAAGCGCAGCACTCTTTGAAGATGATTTTTTCCATTATTTCCTACCACGCCGATTGAATGTACCCTTTTTGCAAGATGACAAGTAAGAACTCGTTCAATATATGCTTGAAGTGTTCAGATCCTCGCTGTCGCAATTTTACGTGTCCAAAATCCAGAATTATCTGAAAGGAACTCAGGGACAGTGATCGGTGAAGTTTCTGTACAGCGTGTGTAGAAAAAAATGAGTTTCTTATTTTCGTCAGACGAGTCTCTCGATTCCAAAAGTAACTTATTCAATCTTCTAGCGTCATTGAGATTTGTAACAATGGGGCAAAGGCTTTTCAAACCACTTCTCTCAGTGGATCGAAGGGCATTTCTGTAAACTAGGCAGGCCGACTTCTATCCGTCGCTGTGATTTCAATCCCTTCGACATAGCATTTTGAGTCTAACAAGTTAGGTATACCACCAATCTTGAACAACGCCTAACTCAAAGTGGACAGGTCTGTTGGCATGCATGCTACTAGTATGAGTAGGTTTGTTTTATCCACGGCCCCATCCGAGTCACTTGGAGATTCAATCGTAGGAAAATAACTCGACAAGCCTCGCAGAGGTCGCAATTTGTAGATTTGGTATTCGTATTAAAACATGTGACGATATCTTGCGACATTTTTAAATGATCAAAGAAAATGTGGTAATCAGTTATGGGGCCGAACGATATTTGGCCGACTTTCAATTGGCCGAATGTGTCATTTGGCCGAGCACCAATTGGCCGAATAGGCCGTTTGGCCGAATGGGCGGTTTGGTCAAATGGATTGTTTAGTCGAATGGGCCGTTTGGTCGAACGCCATTTGACCGAACGGACCGATAGGCCGAAAGGACCGTTTGCGTTGCGTTGCGTTGCGTAAGCACGGTATACTTCGTAGATTGCAGACTGATGACTCTCATTTCCAGCCAGACTACTTGTGGAGCATTGTTTGGGAATAACAATTGATCCAGTCCAAGCGAGAGTTTCGCCTGAAAGCCACCATTGCGGGCCACGACCATCTTTACCGTAACTTGGGATGAGAAAGGAAGTGTTGATGTGGTACTTACTTAACGGAAGGTCCCGACTCAGTGACACTCCCATAAGTACCACGGATCGGGTAGTGGGTGGGTTGTTAGTCAGGATTCGCTTCAAGCAAGCGATGCGACTGAGACTATATTTTCGTGCATGTTTGAATAGTTTATTGACTGTAGGATACGTAAATCTTCTAGGCGTTTAAACTCTGGCTAATCGTTTATTGAGATTGTTTCATCGAAAACAACTTGAACTCCGGACAGCCGGCTGTCGGGAGTGTTGTCGACAATGTAAAATGGACCGTAAACAATGAGTTTAAAAGTGGTATGGTGGAACATTCAAAATATATGTCACGCAAAGATTACCCAATACCAACTAACTCTCTGTCTACCACGTTATTTTTCCCCTTGGTCTAATACGAATCAAATGATTTTAGTTTTTCCTTCATTTTGTAGTAGCACTTTTATGCCGCTACTAGCAAAAGTGTTCATGTTCTATGGAATTTACTATATACATGGCGCAATCGTGCGTAAAACGGCCGATTGCGTCAAAGCACATGACGTGCTCTCCTTCCATTTATGTCACAATTATTCATATCTCTTCCTCCTAATAGCGTGGCAGAATTTATAAATGGTCCTTATTGGTATAATCACAAGCATATTGAGATCCCGTAACTTGAAATTTTTCACCTCGTTCGAGTATAACATTCCGATATTACAATGAAGACGCGAAACAGAGAAAATACAAATGCTGCGTTCCTAAACGATATTAACAGCATGCACGAATCAAACACCCCCCGTTTCCAAATAGTACGTACTTATTCTTAGCTCAGTATAATTGACTGATGAGTTAATGGACTAAAAGTAAAGCTTTAAATAAGTGCATAAAACATTTGTTCCTCATGCTGAAATGATTGCCGCTAATTGGTAATTGGATTTGAATTGATCTTGCGAATTGTCAATTCTCCACCCTCACACATAATTCAAAAGTCATTCATTCAGACAAGACCATGCGTATTTCCCACCCGCATTAAAGACCCAGTGGATTCGTTTCCTAGTTGGTCAAATAAACATTAAACAAACAAATAATTTGTTCAGTCGAAAGAAATGTCAGCTCGATTGGCATCAACCGGCGGATACGTATTCCCTTACAGTGCCATCAAATGAAAGTACATTTAAAATATGTGCAATTGAGAATATAACGAAATGAAGATTGCTTAATTATTTGCATTTAAAAAAGATCGGAAAAAATTAGTTGCATAACCAAGGTGGTTCATTTTCAAAGATAGCACTGCTGATGAATCACTGTATAAAAATTGGTGATAATGGACGCGGACGAAAATAGATGACCATTGCCGATATGCCGAAAGGACCGTTTGGCCGAAAATACCATCGTTTGGTCGAAAGGACCATTTGGTCGAAATGACTGCTTGGCCAAAAGGACCGTTTGGCCGAAAGAACTGTTTATACAATAGAGCCGTTTGGCCGAAAGAACCGTTCGGCTGAAAAAATCGCTTGACCGAAAGATCCGTTTGGCCAACAGAACTGTTTGGCCGAAAGAACCGCTTCGCCGAAAGAACAGTTTGGCCGAAAGAACTGTTTGTCCGAAAGAACCGCTTGGCCGAAAGAACCTTTTGGTCGAAAGAACCGATTGACCGAAAGAACCAATTGGAAGAAAGAACCGATTGGCCGGAAGAACCGATTGGCCAAAAGAACTGTTTGGCCGAAAGAACCGTTTGATCGAAAGAACCGTTTGGCCGAAAGAATCGCTGTCCGAAAGAATTGATGTCCGAAAGAACCGTTTGGCTGGAAGAACCGTTTGGCCGAGCGAACCATTCGGTCGAAAGAACCGTTTGGCCGAAAGAACCGATTGGCCAAGGGTGCCGCTTGGTCGAAACAACCGTTTGGCCGAAATGACCGTTTGGCCAAAAGGACCCTTTAGTCGAAAGGACCGTTTGGCCGAATGTGTCGTTTGATTGGATGGGTCGTTTGGTCGAATGCCATTTGTAGGAATGTCGTTCAGTCAAATTCCGTTTGGCCGAGTTCCGGCTAGATTTGGTCTAAGATTTATTCAGCTGAAAATAATACTTACAAAATGCCCATTCTAATTGACTGCATTTCCGGCATGGAGAAATTTAAAGATACAATCTATTTAGAGCTGCTCTTTCCATACATTTATTTCATATCCGTCTCCAGGGAAAATGATCAACATTTTCCATATCCTGCATAGAGCTCAGTTTTCAGAAAGATTTAGAGAGAAGTATTGACAGACGACATGTGTTCATTTCGGGTTTATAAGCAAAATGCTTCAAAGAAATGTTTATCTATTTTAATATAATCAATTAAGATATTTTTCTTTTTCGTCGACACACTTTTCCTTTGCTAGCGAGATAGTGGACTTCTTCAGTTTTATCTTTTCGGACACGAACCTTGGGAAAAGTTTGAAATTTATTTAGTTTACTGGATTTTTCGACTCAAAACAGTGAATCCAAAGAAATTTTTAGAAGCTTCAAATATTCCACAATATGTTTGTTTCCATTATATTTCAATAGCAAATTCATTTGCAGACTTTTGACGAAATTGTCTGTAAAAGGTTGGGAACGCTGGGAACTAGACGCTGTAGTCAAATGACATTAGACATTTTGTACATATTTCAACCAAAACATTCCTAGATTGTGACGGATTTCTTGTGTTTTGTAATACAGCTACGGTAGTGTTTTCTTCTCAACGCATCGAATGAAGGTCGTGAAATGACCATTGGTTGTTCGATCTGATAACAATCTATAACATCACATTTTTTGAAATTCATCAGCCTCGCATTAGTTAGTCATAATAATACACTGAAGTCCGCCTAAGAAGCATCAGTGGAATAATTGTACTGGTCCTGAATTTCTCACACATGCTAAAAATTAGTTGCGAAACTTTTTTAAATAGAAGATAAAATTAATAACCAAAACGTAGTAAAACACTGTAATACTGCTCCGACAAACGTTGCAATAACGCAAACGGACAATCAGTTTATTATATAACTAATTAAACAGTACATTTTGTTATTTTCTTTCTAATCGTATCTTTCTTTCTTTACAACATGAATTGTTCTTCGTAGCCTATAGACCTGTTTATGGAATATACGAGCAAGAAACTATTGTACTTTTATTATTAAAAAAATATTTTTTATCGCTTCGAATCTAAATTATTATATTTTCTTCCATACGATACTAATTTGAACCCACCGTTACAACACACCGGTTAAACGATACAATGTTTGTGTTTAAATGGCCAACTGGCATTAGGAAAAACAGCATTCGACCAAACGGCATTCGGCCAAATAGCATTCAGCCAAATGACATTCGGCCAAAAGCCATTCGGCCATACGGTATTCGGCCAAATGGTCCCTTCGGCCAAATTCGACCTAACGGCATTCGGCTAAATGGCCCATCCGGTCAAACCGCATTCGGCTTAATGATCCATTCGGCCGATTGATCTGGAACCGTTGATGTATTTATCAAATCAGATAAAAACGGTTCGAGCTCGTTGGATACGAGCCACATAGTCAACTCATGCGTAATACTGTCGCAGCAGAGGGATTCCATGAGAAACCGGCCGACCGCAAAATATGGCCATCGTCGATTCGAGCGAAACTTTGCAGGTGTGTTCGCTGTATGAATCTCCATGATATTCTCTGGCAATTGGAATATTTTAATACAAGAGTAATTTTTCAAAAGGGCGTAAACGTTTCTACGCGCATGAATTTCAAATTTTTTTTGTTCGATTGCTGTATTTTATACAGCAAAACTATCTGAGAACAAGTTACAGGGAATGAATACTTCTGTCCGAAAAAAATATACACTGAAAAAAATGTTGTGTCATTTTTCAAAAAAATTTATGATAAAAATTTAAATTGCGAAAAAACCCATTTTTTTAATTTTTTATATTTTGTTACCAAAAACCTAAAGAGAAAAGAAACATTTTGATTATGATTGCATGATGGAGAAAAAATCGCTAAAAAGTTTTTCTAACAATAACTTCGTACATGTTTTTAAATTTCATACTAATTGACAAACAAAATTGTAATTTTATTACAGAATATAATTCTAAGCACCATTTAAAATCAAAATGCATTTAACAAAAATCTTCCAAAATGCGATAGTTTTCGAGATATTTGAAATTTTGCTGCTTCAAAAACAATTAATTCGTGTAATTATGCTCTTTTTAAAAGTTATTCGCGTTACCTCATCAAAAAATGTCAAAAATTTAATGTTTATCGTTTTAAAAACGTAAAAGCAACTTTTTTAGTGTATTTGGATCATGGAGAAGCTATCAATAAAAAAGTTTTCCAAACAACTTTTGACATTTTTTTATAATTCTTACTATTTGCAGTCAAAAATACAATTTTCTTTTTGAATATGATTCCAAACGCCATTTTAAATCGAAATGCTCTTAACAAAATTTTTCTAAAATGTAGTAGTTCTCGAGATATTTTAACTTTTGTTTTAACAACACAATTATTTTGTTTTATTACGACCTTTTCATAAGTTAGTCGCATTTCTCCATCAACAATAATAGGTTTTTCAAAAGGCCCGTAAGCTTTCGTGCAACTTTCTCTTTGACATCAAGGCGATATTGTAAACCATTTGAAAGTTACATGAAAGCAACCAAAATATATTTCAACCATAGGGTCTGTTGATTAAACTATATAGCTGAATCATATGTTGGTTATTTTCATGTAACTTTCAAATGTTTCACACTGTCGCCTTGATGTCAAAGAAAAATTTGCAGGAAAGTTTACGGGCCTTTTGAAAAACCTATTATTGTTGATGGAGAAACGCGACCAACTTATGAAAAGGTCGTAATAAAACAAAATAATTGTGTTGTTAAAACAAAAGTTAAAATATCTCGAGAACTACTACATTTTAGAAAAATTTTGTTAAGAGCATTTCGATTTAAAATGGCGTTTAGAATCATATTCAAAAAGAAAATTGTATTTTTGACTGCAAATAGTAAGAATTATAAAAAAATGTCAAAAGTTGTTGTTAGGAAAACTTTTTTATTGAAAGATTCTCCAGGATCCAAATACACTAAAAAAGTTGCTTTTACATCTTTAAAACGATAAATATTAAATTTTTGACATTTTTTGATGGGGTAACGCGAATAACTTTTAAAAAGAGCATAATTACACGAATTAATTGTTTTTGGAGGAGCAAAATTTCAAATATCTCGAAAATTATCGCATTTTGGAATATTTTTGTTAAATGCTTTTTTATTTTAAATGGTGCTTAGAATTATACTCTGTAATAGAATTACAATTTTGTATGTCTATTAGTATGAAATTTAAAAACATGTACGAAGTTATTGTTAGGAAAACTTTTTTAGCGATTTTTTCTCCATCATGCAATCACAATCAAAATGTTTCTTTTCTCTTTAGGTTTTTGGTAACAAAATATAAAGAATTTAAAAAAATGGGTTTTTTCGCAATTTAAATTTTTGTCATAAATTTTTGTTTTTTTGAAAAATGACACAACATTTTTTTCAGTGTATATTTTTTTCAGACAGAAGTAATCATTCTCTGTAACTCGTTCTCAGATAGTTTTGCTGTATAAAATACAGTAATCGAACAAAAAAAAATTGAAAGTCATGCACGTAGAAACGTTTACGCCCTTTTGAAAAGTTGCTCTTGAGTCAAAATAATCTTATTACCTGTGGAAAATATTTAGTCTTGCATGACGGTGAAACGTGTAAAGTTTCATTGGAATCTAAGATGGTCGGTCACGATTTTAAAGATTTTCGGACGGATCTTCGTGGAATTCCTCTACTTTGACATATGTCACAATATGAGAGGTGGGGTCTTTGAGAATTCAATAAAAAAAATCAATGCCCTAATGACAGTAGACCACAAGCAAGAAGCTGGACGAAAGCCGAAGGCCATGCAAGCTCTTTTGATTCTGAAATCGATTTGAGCAGACCAATTGAGTTTTGAGTTAAGGACTACCCCAACGTATTTAACTTGATCTGGACAATAATTTCGGAGTCAAAGAACTGCCTTGAATTAACTGTTAGTCCAATATCTAGTTTCTCAAAATTTTCATAATTATGCCGGAGCAGAGAGCTACATCTACCGCCTCGCCCCTGTAAGATCGTGCAAATTTTGGGCTATTTCCAACTTTGAGTATATGCAGATTTATGTTGTTTAAGCATCACAACAATACAGCGCCTTTCAAATTGACATCCGAGCTGGTCCAAATTTTGTGATGTACATTTATATCAGCTCATTTTTGTTACAGTACGATACAATGATGATTCAAAATTCTGCTAGAACGGGGCATTTCACGTGAAGTTTTCGTGCCATTTTTGCTAAGAGCCACGTAGGCATAATCAAATAGCTATGGAAGCTATTTCTTCCTGCACAAGCATTCATAGTTGCTGTACGTTTATGCCTAAAATTCATTTGTGCTGCTTAAACCATTCTCGATCAAAGCACGTATTTTACAGCAACTAGAAAACACCAAGCACTTATGAACCCTGAGTATAAACATAATGACAATTATTTGGATTCCACAATTCGCGAAGGAACAAACGTCCACCGCGTAGAGATTCGCTTGACACAGCAAGACAAGACCCATAGTACTACGTTCGAGACTGGCATATTTGAGTTCCTCCAGCAATTAAGTTCTCAGTACGGTAATATACTTTGACTTAAGGACTCCTGCTTCACGTCGCCTCTTACGGCATGGAATCAGGAGTCCAGTGCATCAGCCGAATGCCACACGGCGTCTAGGCTGTTTTTTCGGATAAGAATAATACACTCTTGTCAATTTCCCAGTGGATTACACAAATCCCTCCTGCGCTCTACTTATTTTACTCTTGCCCCATCGTACTCCAATGCTAGCAGAGTGCTACTCCGTACAAATGAAGCTTAAATCATATGTAATGGGCCCGCCTTCGGTACCAAACCAACCAGAGCCTAGGTCTAGGGCGGATGCAACACTAAACATACCGGCAAAACGGTACACTAATTGAGATAAAATGTTCCACACTGCTAATGGTTGACTGCTGCTATGCTATGCTCTGGTTTGTGAAACTTTGTATAGTATTTAACTAGCTCCTAAAGTGCACCCTTTCGGTCAGAGCCAGTCGGATGTGTGGATGTAAGTTATCAAAACGGAGCTACAGTGCTGATATTAATTTATTGGGCAGTTAAAAGTGTGCGTTTCGCATAAATTAGCCATTTGCTGGCGGTTCAAAGTCGGACATGTACAACCGATGACATCAGCAATGTCAGTTGATCGGTCGAACTGGGTGACACAATTCTATTTCTATTTATATTTTTACTTCTATGTACATACAGTGAATCCCAAAATTGCGCGCCCATCCGCGTGACTCCTAGACCCAATTTTGGAATGCTAATTTTGAATGTGTTCGTGTCACAAGCTCTTTTCCCCGATAAACAGTAGAATTCATTTTTGTACCATATAAGCTAGAGTTTTCAGTTATCCCGTATGTCTAATTTTGATGTATTTTTTTTTATTGTTTTACTGTCAAAAATGTGTTTCTACCCTAAGAAAAATAAACTCTTCACGTACTATAACCCATATGGTAAAACCATTGCATATATAGTTTGGATGATATACTGAACATGTCGTTAAGCTATTTAACCGTAAGTTTTTTATTAGGGTTGTGATGTATGCAATACGTTTCAAGTTTCTTACTGTTGTTCACCATTTCGATCAAATTTTAAAAAACGATGTACATCCTTATTGCCAAAGCCTTAGCTGATTGCTTACAATAGCATTTTCCAGATGAAAACTACGTTAATTTGCAATTATTTAGCTGGTAATGCGAATTCTTTCGATAAACTTTAAAGTGTTCGCTCAATTTTATCACATTAAAAGACATCTGTTTTTGGAATTATTTGAAATTAAAAACTTCTACTAAACTTTTCCAAATTTCCTCTGTACTCTTAACTAAACGAATGAATAAATTTCAACACAACGTCAAAAATTCATTACATACAAACGATTGCCACCAAACATAATAGACAAATAGTTACGAGTACATCCTCATTTTTAGGCTTCTTTGTACGTGAAATCGTGAATTGCTTTTTTATTTCTCACCAGCAATGGAATCAAATAGAAAATAGTACATATAGTAATTAACACTGGTTAAATGATGAAAAAGACCTTCCACGAGTATATTAAACCAAGGACACTCTAACGAAACGCTTAGAATTATAAGAAGTTTGGCCACTTATTATCTGAAAAACAGATCTGAGAACATGGTGAACGCATTTAAAACAAGTCCCTAAAGAATGCCAGACCATAAGAAATGCTGCCGTCAGAAGTCTG
Organism: Topomyia yanbarensis; assembly: GCF_030247195.1. Taxonomy (NCBI): domain Eukaryota; kingdom Metazoa; phylum Arthropoda; class Insecta; order Diptera; family Culicidae; genus Topomyia; species Topomyia yanbarensis. The sequence goes on along the minus strand of NC_080671.1, from coordinate 405,360,714 downwards.
GGAAATATTCGGATGTCAAAAAAAACGAAATCGCAACACTACATACATGCACCATCGATAAAAAAGTGTCAAAATACCGACATCACCAATGGCATCTGCGCGCACGAACTTAATTCGCAGCTGATCTCAAATCTGATGTCAGACATTCGGTCTCCATCGAAAGTGTGCAGTTACAGTTCCTCTTCCCCAATCGTTGTAGTGGCGGCCCGCTTCTTGTTGGCCAAACCGGCGGCGAAAGAAACTCGTTCGGATTGCGTCTTACAAAACAAAAAAAATTAACCTCATGTTGAGTCAACATCGCCCGTTCGGCCGGCAGACTGGTGGAATTAGCTTCGATGCGTAATCTCGGTACGGCGGCCGGGAAAAAGAAGCAGCAAAAAAAAACGTATTAATTTTTTTAACGATTCCGCGACTGTGTCAGACGAGAAACACAAAAAATACCGCGCGACAATTTTTTCCGTTCCGAAATAAAAAACAAAATGCTTCCTTTTCTTTTAATCGTGGTCATTATAATGCGATCACTGATCGTAAAGACTACCGAATGATGTTAGATCGATTGCGTTGGACAGAGATGCGTGAATATTGTAGGAAAGGGAAAGTAATATTTTGTTTAGGGACCATCCATAAATAACGTTGCATTTTTGAGTGATTTTTAACACCTCCTCTCCCATCGTAGTATTTTGTCACAAACCTCTAAATATCCCCCCTTGTAGTTACGTAGCGTAACGGTAACCCCCCCCCCCCCTTGCAACGGAATTTTTTTTAAAAAAATGCATAACGATGAAACGGGTAGGATTGTCGTGAGATCAGGTCAACCCCTATTCCCTTTTAAAAAAGCTACGTAGCATGACATGACGCTCTACCCCCCTCTCCGTCGTCCAACATCACAAAATATCAAATCCCCTCCCCTATATAATGCTACGTCATTTATGGATGGTCTCTTATTAGATTTCATTTTAAAACTGTACTGGTTTGCTTAACTATGTCAAAACTTCTGACATTTACACGGATACATAAAGTACCTGAAATTGAGTTCTTTTGTTGTAAATTTAAGTAAACCGCACTAAATGTTTATTTAATTGCGACAAATTATTATTATTAAATTAAAGAATTCACCCCATTAAAAGGAAGCGCTCGTATTGTTGTTGACAACAATAATGAGTGCGAGTGGAAGGCATAACTCGAAAGTACCCAGATTTGAATTAAATGAACCCATTGATCGGTTTGTTTTAGCATATTTTTAAGGGGAGATGCACGATGATGAGTTCACCATCATCAGCCACGCGTCTTATATGCAGAATACACATACGCAATTCCGTCTCGTTCGCACCCGAACGCTGGTCCCGTTCTGCGGGAATCTGTTTGCAATTCGGACGGAGGCCAACGATCGAATCGATGAACTCCTTTAAATTTTGCTAGTCGCAGCAGTTGCGTTTCTGCTTGTAAAAACATAAATGTGTACGTTTTTTTTCTTCTCTGTGATTTACGACCTGATGTGATCTCATCTTCCATAAATTCATACAAATATAGCCTGGATAAGGGGTAAGGCTCCTTATCCAGAAACTCAAGCTGGTCGACAAGAGGAAATCGATTTTTGGACAATAATACGTTTATTCACGCATGGAAACGATTGGTGGATTAGTTAAACTTTTTGTTCGTGAATGCAATTCTTAAATCACGACTATTCAGACATGGTTGACAGATACTAGAAATAAATTGAATGCGTGGCAATTTTTACTTTGTATTTTGACCAAGCACGTTAGAAAGATTATATTTTAAGTACATTCTTTTATTCTCGCTGCAAATAACGAATTCTTTGATATTAATTTATTTAATGTATAAATTTCTTCGGAGATCTAACTAAAGGGTGTTACGATCGAAAATTTGTCAAATAAGAATGTGTTTAAATCAAAGTTTTTTATTAAAAACCTGTTTTAATCCACCTAGAGGTGCAATTGTGCCCTTCTCATTTCTCCAAACTATGATTTAATAGCTGGTTCATACAATATAACATTATGGAAATGTCTTTCATTCTTATTACACTTGGTAAGTATATATAAGAGCACCTTTTTGCATTCATCGCGGTATCGGTTTGAATCGGAGTTTTCTATGTGATCGCACTCCACAACCCGTAACTCCGGAGCCGGAAGACGGATGGAGATGGAATTAAATATCAGTTTCCAGGGACGCAACATCTTTCGTTTGAGACTAAGTTTACATTTTGGAAAAAAATTCACCTTCTTACATTCATCGCGGAATTCGTTAGAATCGGGATTTGCTGCGTGATCGTACGTATCACCCTGTAATTCAGGAACCAGAACTCGGATCCACACAAATTTCAACAGCAGCTGATGGACCTTTCATTTACAATCAAGTTTGTCAAAATCGGTTCAGAAAATTCCGAGAAACCGATGTGGACAAATCAACAAATTTTGTTTTGTAACCATACTCTTCAACTCGTAATCCGGAACAAGATGTCGGTTGAAAATGAAATTCAATAGCAACCCATGGGAACATTATACCTTTCATTTGAATCTTAGTTTGTATAAATCGGTTCAGCCATCTCCGAGTAACCGATGTGGACATTTTGTTAACAAATCCGCACATACACACACACACATACATACATACATACATACATACATACATACATACATACATACATACATACATATATACATACATACATACATACATACATACATACATACATACATACATACATACATACATACATACATACATACATACATACACACATACATACACACTAGAGTGACAGAAAAAAATGACCCCCATCGGCCCACACCTGAGTCGATTCCTAATCCCACCAGGAAAGTCTGCTCCAAATTTGAGCCAAATCGAACAAGTCTAGCTACCGGACCAACGTTCTTGAAGTTTGTATGGGATTTTTCGACAATTTACATGGATAAAACCCACTTGCTCACATTCTCGCCGCTAGGTGGCACTGTATATATCAGATTATCACCAAAAGTGAAACTAAGGAAGATAATTTTATTATCTACAACTTTGTTGAAGATTGCAAAGCGATTGGACTCCAATAGGAAAAGTTATTAAACTTTTAACGAAGTGATGTCTGAGTCAGTTTTGCATGGGGCCTAGCAGTGCATGGTAGTGTATCAGTACTATGTTCTAACAAACTAAACATTTTTATGGAATAATGGTTAGATTTAGCTGAATAGTATGTTCGGAAGAATTGTAGTACATAATAAGAGTTATGTTTTGGTTAGAAAATTGTAGTTCCAGATCTGACCGCATAGATGGCGCCAACACTAACTTTTCAACGAAGAGAGATAGAAATTAGGTGTCTTCTACAAAGTTGTAGAACAAGAATATTGCAGTAATTCTTCCAAACATCTCGATATTCTATCTCTCTCCGTTGAAAAGTTAGTGTTGGCGCCATCTATGCGGTCACAGATTGAACTAAAATTTTCTAACCAAAACATAACTCGTAGTATATACTGCAATTCTTCCGAACATACTATTCAGCTAAATCTAACCGTTATTCCACAAAAATGTTTAGTTTGTTAGAACCTAGTACTGATACACTACCATGCACTGCTAGGCCCCATGCAAAACTGACTCAGACATCACTTCGTTAAAAGTTTAATAACTTTTCCTATTGGAGTCCAATCGCTTTGCAATCTTCAACAAAGTTGTAGATAATAAAATTATCTTCTTAAGTTTCACTTTTGGTGATAATCTGATGTATACAGTGCCACCTAGCGGCGAAAATGTAAGCAAGAGGGTTTTCTCCATGTAAATTGTCGAAAAATCCCATACAAACTTCAAGCACGTTGGTCCGGTAGCTAGACTTGTCCGATTTGCTTCAAATTTGGAGCAAGTACTCCTGGTGGGACTAGGAATCGACTCAGGTGTGGGCCGATTGAGTTTTCAAAAATTCATTATTTTTCTGGGCAGTCTAATACACACAGATATTTTGTGATCTCGGCGAACTGAGTCGAATGTTATATGAGACTCGGCCCTCCGGGCCTTGGTTAGAGAGTCGGTTTTTGGAGCAATTGCGTAACCTTTCTATATGAGACAGGCAAAAGAATAGTATTTAATTAGCTTAATCAGCATGAGTTCAATGTTATCTTCATGTGATTATATTTTGAAATGTTGGTGGAATGGGTTTGAAAGTGAAGGGAATGGGGGGTTAGTAGAGTAGGAGTGGAGGATGCGTCAGAAACCCTTCATCTTATTTCGGTATGCGGGGTGGACGAAGGAAATGCGGGCGTGAGGGTGGTCCAAGGGAAGGGGAGTGATGAAGGAAGGAGGTGTAAGGGCAAGACGGGGGGGGGGGGGGGGGGGGCGACGACGGAATACTCAACTGCATATTTTGCCTTCCATTTGAGACTTGGTTTGAGAAAATCGGTTCAGTCACCACCGAAGAACCGATGTGACTTTAATTATGGAATATGCCCGGAATTCCGGACTTCCGGAATCGTCGATAGTGGACAATATATTCAAAGAATGTTTGATTGGCAGTCAGTGATCTAGATTTGCGATTAGAAGTGATTTGATGACCATTTCAATAGTTTTTAACCTCTGAGGTACTACGACTGTACCGATTTATATGGGAAATTCCAGTGTATCCTTACTAACACCCCTGTAACTCCGGAAGCAAGAGTCAGAACCGAATGAAATTCAGCAGCAGTCAATGGTATTACTGTATCTTTCATTTGAAATCAAGTTTGTAAAAATCGGTAGAGAATTCGTTGGGGAATGGGTGTGATATTAGCTTAGGAACTTGGCGGGTTCCCCGGGGGCGTCATGAACCGTCATAGGTGGCCAATGTGGTCAAAGCTGCTTTGATTGATCATTAGTGATCCAGACCCAAACTAGAGTAATGTTACATCAATTTTAATATGTTTTACATCATTTGAACATCATGGTGGTACCAGTTTATATGGGAATTTGATGTGTGACCGCACTCTTCAACCCGTAACTCCGGAACCGGAAGTCGGATCAACCAAAAATTCAATAGCAGCTTATGGGAGCGTTATGCCTTTCAGATGAAACTAAGTTTGTGAAAATCGGTTCAGCCATCTCTGAGAAAATTCTGTGAGTTTAAATGACACACACACATACACACACACACATACACGCACACACACATACATACACACATAGACATTTTCCGATCTCGACGAACTGAATCGAATGGTGTATGTCACTCGGCCCTCCGGGCCTCGGTTAAAATGTCGATTTTTACAGTGATTGCATAGCCTTTCTTTATATGAGAAAGGCAAAAAATGAAAAAAAAATGAGTAACATGGATCAAATTTCAAATAAGGGTTGTGGTTGGATTTTACGCTATGCTGGTTTCGAAAACATTCATAATCCTACAAAAACATGAATTATTCTTTTATTTGTGTTGGTGTGTTAGCACACCTTAAAATATTTTACAAGAATGTTGTAACTGATTTCTAGAAAATAGTTCGAAATAAAAATAAAATCGATACGTTCAGGAAGCGACGTTCAAAATCTCACGCTCACTCCTCCAAAACGAAAAGATTTTGTATGCGGATTTAACTTGCTACAGTAGTTAGCTAATCCTGCTAACTAGTAGATTTAGTTTGGTAACAGAGTTAAATTATCTCTTCGAAATCCATCAAACACAATTTAGCAATTTAGTTGAACGTATGCTTCTTAGAATCATTGGCAGCTGCAGGATTGTGAACTGAGAGATCTTCTCTTCATGCTCCATGAAATATAAAATTTAAAACAAAATTATTAACACTATACTCGTCACGAATTGTGTACGCAATTTGCTGTGATAATGAAAATGTTGATAAAAGGCCGTATTTGAATGAATTACAAAACGTATTTATTTTTTCCATCCCTGGTCTCTTTGCTAGGGGGAATTGGTAGTCGAAAATCGCCGAAAAAAGCTACGTCATTTGAGTATGACCCCTTTACAAAAATGTTTCGGTATCATTTCGTATCTGAATATAATTTTATATAGATTGTGTATCAATGAATTGCAAACCAAATATATTAAATTTTGAATTTAAATTTTTGGATTAATTTCGAATTCTTTTGGTATATCAAGAGTTTTCGATGACTCATTTGACCAATTGAGCTCTCAAATAGAGTATTTCGAATTAAAGTGATCACTCGACAGAATTTCGGAGCGCTTCCATTGCTTTTTATTGTATAAAACGCTTAAAAACAAATAAATATGCACTGTTTTATTTCTTATGTAGATCGTAGCACTAGAAGGAAAAATATCTTATTTTCTTCATATTCACCGTAGAGTGTAATGTTTTGGTAAAGCACTCCACCTTTCGGTGCCGTTCACATTTAGTTGTATGTTTTTGCATTTGTTTATAGTTTTGTTGATTTAGTTGGATGTAGTAATTGGCTTTCTCGGATATTCACAAAGAATCCAAAAGCACCATCCACTCTCGTTGTGAAGAATAACCCGAGCTTTGCTCTGTTCCTCAATAAACAAACACGGGGTGTGAAATCACACTTCAGTTTCGAGAATCTTTGTGAGGAACATTAATCCATTGAAGCGAAAATTCAATGGGGTAAAGTAAACCCAAATGGCTCTTTTAAAATATTTGTCAACGCCAAGAGGGGCCCTCCTTAACAATTAGGGCCTGCACGCAAAATTGCAAAATAATCCAATGGATTCTTCCAATTCGGATTAACCTGAACGAAGGAATTCGCCTCCGAAAACAGGCTTGGCAACCCAGGGTTTTTTTCTTTCAATAATTATTTTCGATACTAATCCAGCGCTTTCGAAGATTGGAAATTTAATAAATCAAAAAAATCGATTTCAAATTGGCGAATTTTGAAGACAACCTCCTGACTTCTAATCAAACCATTTAATTGTTTAACCCTTACAAGTCTGATCATATTTTTGTTTCGATTATAGACATTTTAACCATAAGGTCATTCGCTTCTTCATTCAGGTTAAGAATTTTCCTATAACAAATCTCTATTCCTGTGTATGGGGTTGGGATTCGAACCCAGGTGAGCTGCGTACATGACATACAATGTACAAATTCCGCTATGCCCGCTCGAGTCTGATCTTGTTTCGATGCGAGAATTAGGTTGGTATAAACATAGTTGATATCAAATATACAGTAGTTTCTAATTTTCGCTATTCTAGTTACCTCATACACAAGATATTGAATTTTTAATTGTATTCTCAAATAAATTTTTGTCGAAAAAGTATTTGTCAAAATTTTAGTTTCTATTAAAAATCCGGGTCCCCTTCAAAACTCCGGGCCCGGGGGGAAACACCCCGGTCCCCCCCCCACTCGGCGTCCCGCCTGAGTCTGATTTATTTCAATGCAGTGTATATTCACGTTTTCGACAAAGTTGTTTGAAAAAGCATTTTCAAAAATTTTACTGAAGACATTAAACCACTAACTAAATTTGCTTGAAAAATTGATTCTCCATAATTACTTCTACAAGAATTAACCGTTAACATTATTTTATCAGATGATGGTCCGTTTTGGGTTGTGAAATTCTTCAAAGATACAGAACCTCCAAAGTTGACAGTTTCGAAAAATGTGCTCTGAACAAAACAGTTTTTGAGCAATTACTTTACTTCTATTAACTATTAAAGTTCACAACTTGTGAACGAGTCATTGTAGCCGAAACAAACAAAAACAGCCAATTTTCATCAGTTTTCTTTTACTTTCCGAAATGTTATTCACATTAATAATGCAGTGCTACCGATTAAGTACCGTCGTATGTTGAGCAATTTTCATATTTTTCATGAAAAAATCGCAAAATAATAGTTACTTTCATATTGTTGTCCCAAAATCGCGAAGTGTTTTTAGCAAAAGAACTTATTATAGCATACCGTTTCTTCTTTATTCCAAGACACCTAAAGAACTGAAAATAGGTGGAACAATGACCGCGTAGAAAAAATTTTTGTGCCGAAAATCCTGAAAAATAGTTTTTTGCTATAAATAAAGATTTTGAAGGTATATTAAATTATTCAAACGTGGTTTTGGTTTGTATTTGACCAGACTACAACCTTTAACAGATCACTTTAAAAGTACATTCAATTTTTTTTTATTTTGTGGCACCGTGGAATCATAGTGAGTCTTTGTCTCAACCCTAGGCATTCTCAAAAATGCTTCAGATAACTTTTCGGTGGAAAATTTTATGTTTCATATACAACTAACTTATTAAAATCTCGCTTCGCATTCGGAAAATTGTCCCTAATCCATATTTTGAAACATCTCTTCTAAAAAGAGCTCTCTATAATTCATGCGAATATTTCATTAATAAAAAAATTGATGCTGGCTTACTTAATTAAATAGTGACAGGAAAAAAATGACCCCTATCGGCGCACCCCTGAGTCGATTCGTAGTCCTACCAGGAGTACTTGCACCAAATTTGAAGCAAATCGGACAAGTCTAGCTACCGGACCAACGTGCCAGAAATTTGTATGGGATTTTTCAACAATTTACATGGAGAAACTCCACTAGCTCGCATTTTCGCCGCTAGGTGGCACTGTATGCATCGTATTATCACTGTAAGTGAAAATAAGAAAGATAATTTAATTGTCTAAAACACTGTCGAAGACTGCTAGTCAATCCGACTTTTTAAAAGAAGTTATTAAACTTTTAACGAAGTGATGTCTGAACCAGTTTTGCATGGGGCCTAACAGTACATGGTTGTGTATCAGTACTCGATTCGTACGAACTAAACATTTTTGTGAAATATTTATTAGGTTTAGCTAAATAGTATGTTTAGAAGAATTATAGCAAATAAAACGAGTCATGTTTTAATTAGAAAATTTTAGTTCCACATATTACCTTGTAGAGGGCGTAAACACTAACTTTTCAACGGAGAGAGATAGAAATTTGGTGTCCTCTACAAAGTTATAGAAGATGCATTTTTCAGTATTTCTTCCGAACATCTTGATACTCTATCTCTCTTCTATAAAAAATTAGTGTTGGCGCCCTCTATGCAGTCAAAGGTGGAACTAAAATTTTCTAACCAAAACATAACTCGTATTATTTACTACAATTCTTCTAAACATACTATTCAGCTAAATCTTACCATTGTTTCACGAAAATGTATAGTTCGCGGGACTCGAGTACTGATACATAATAGAGATGGTCGGGTTCGGGTTTTTGGACCCGAAACCCGGACCCGACCCGAACCCGACGGGTTTCGGGTCGGGTTCGGGTTCTATAAATTTAAACTTCTCGGGTTCGGGTCGGGTTCCGGTTTTTCAAATATGAAATTCTCGGGTTCGGGTCGGGTCCGGGTTTTTGGAATTTTGAACTTTCGGGCTCGGGTCGGGTTCGGGTTTTTCAAATTAGGAATTATCGGGGTCGGGTCGGGTTCGGGTTTTGAACAAAACAAACCAACCATTTGTTGACGCTGTTTGCATCTGTTCACAAAACCCAGTCTAGTAGTCAATTATGCTTCTTGATACGAATGGATGACACATATAACCATTCTAAATATTAGCGCCTTTGAATTGCTAGATTTCGTCGTATTTTCTGGTTCTCAATTATTGTATTTTTCATTATTGTATAAAATTCCCGCTCTTCAGATTCGCAAACTGACTGAATTTTATTTTTTAAACGTACATTACGCTTAACAATACGTGTATCAAATCTAAAATCTCTTTGCGATTTATTTTTCATGACAATTAGTAATAAATCAAATCAACAGGAATTTATCCGAAAATATTGGATCAACTCTCTATTATGGAATATAAATTTCGACAGATACTTTAATACCGATAGGCCACGGTTGGAGTATACACGTAAAACTCGGCTAAAGCGTACAGCTAATCGTATCTACAGCAAACCGAGTAGAAATCTACGGGAAGTAGAGACAATAAAAAACTATCTATTGAGAAATCGGAAAGTAAGTGTCGCGAGTGTTCTGAATAGTAGTACTTTTTGCTACATATTGAATTATTATTAACAGAAACATGAATTAAAATGATAATTAAATTTCAATGCACCACGATTTGTATATTCTTGGCATAGTTGCGATCCACGAGATGCTTTTCAACCATTGATTACAAAGGCCGTTGCAGCCCAAGGACGATTTGACAATTCCCATACTCACACATTTGGTGGTACTTTGGTGGTATTATAGCGGCTCAAATTGCATCGCCATTTATTTTTTAAAAGCAGATAGTTTATCAGGCCTAAACAGAAAACCTAGTGGATTCCATTTAGAAAAAAAAACTTCCGCCAGGCTTCGTTATTCAGGACACTCATATGAGCGACCAAAAGTAAAAGTCGCAAGGACTGAACATTAGAGTGGGACATGGTTATATGAAAAAAATAAAATTTGGCTCCGAGTAACTTTTTGGGTCCCATTTAGCTCCTAGAACAACTCTGCAAATTTTTAGCTCGATCGGTGAAACTATATTTTAGCGCCCACGGTTTAAAGTTTACGTGGGATTTCGTATGGGAAAATTGTCTTTTGCAAATTAATTCTTCCAAGAGTCGCCCATTATCTTCTAAAAATAAACAGATGTCTGATTTTTATAGGAAATTTGTCAAGGACACAAAGTCTAGAAGACTGCAAATCGATCTGATGCTTGTGGAAAAAGTTATTAAGCAAAAACCGATGGATGCCCTGAAGATTGATGAAAATTTCACTTTTCATAGCATCACTGCTTCTGACGGTTTTATTATATACAAAATTTTTAACTTTCTCTTATTATGTACAAAAGAAGCCTCAATTTATCCCTCAAAACTTTGCGAAGTGGCCAAATAGTATAGATAAACGATTTAGATTCGTTAAGAGAGGATTAAAACAAAATTGCGTATAATTGGACAACCAACAGCAGTGGTGCTAGAAAAAATGAATATTTTATCAATCGTCAGAGCATCAATCGGTTTCTGCTTAATAACTTTTTTCTCAAGTACCAGATCGTTTCGTGGTTTTCGAGACTTTTTTTATTTGTTAAATTTCCTATACAAACCACATAACGATTTATTTTTAGGAACTAATGGGCGACTCCTGGAGGAATTATTTTGTAAAAGTTACCTTTCCCATACAAAATCCCATGTAAACTTTAAACAGTGGGCGCGAAAATATAGTTTCACCGATCGAGCTAAAAATTTGCAAAGTTGTTCTAGGACCCAAATGGTACCTAAAAAGTTTCTCCGAGCTGGAATCTATTTTTTGTCCCACCCTACTGAACATGCTTCGAAAAACCCGTTTCAAATATATTAGAATATAAAAACCGGATATGTACTTCAAGTATAAAAATCGGACTGGGACTTTCCTTTGTAAGAATCGGATAAAAAAGAACTTCAGTATAAAAACCGGGAAAAATATATCCAATTCTTACAGAGTAGTTTTTGTTAGCCGACTTTTAATGTTGAACATCAAGATATATGGATGCTTCTACGAGCGATTTATTTATTTTTAACCGATTTTTATACTGGAGGTTCATCCTTGTCGAGTTGAGAACTTTTTATGTGATTCTTATACTGAAAGATTTCTATCCGATTTTTATGCTTGAAGTATATTTCCGATTTTTATATTCTAATATGTTTGAAACGGGGTTTGCGAAGCATGTTATATCCTTGTGACGTTTATTTTCGATCGCTCATATGCTTGAAGTTTATTTCCGATCTTTGTATTCTAATATGTTTGAAACGGGGTTTGCGAAGCATGTTATATCCTTGCGACTTTTAATTTCGGTCGCCCATATGATGATGGTATATCAAATCAGTGGTACATATATGAAACAAGCACTTTCTGTCAGATTGTCCCCGGACTGGACCGTTGCATGGTCCGGATGTCTTTATGAAAATACATGAATTTCCACGATCTTAATGAATTGATTGCAAAAATCTTGTGTGCTCTGTTGAGGCCATTGACGGAAGTTCGGAGTCGTTCCGAGAGCTCCATTGGAGATGTCGAAGCATCTGTACTGGCGCGCTTACCATATAGTCTGAAGCGTAAAATAAATTAGATACCCCCTCATAAATCGTCCTAACACTAATGTGACATAAGGAACGCGTCAGAGAATCTTCTATGACAATCTTCGACACATGTTTGACCTTACCAACTAGTAACGTGCGTGACGTCATGTAAACTGTCGTATACGAATAGCCATAGCATAATTTAATACATAATTTAATACATGTAATAAATTATATAAAACTGCCTTGCAAGAATGGTTAAAAAAAATTGAAAATTTTGGTTAAGTACAACGGGCAAGGTTGTTTGAAACTATCACTGTTTGTTTCCCTATGAGTTAGCCGCCGATTTATCATAATTTCCGGTTAAGATATCGACGATTTATAAGTTTCTCGGAACACTACAAATTCAAACTTCAATAATAGTAAATATAAATGTGGATTCTACTCGCCAGTGATTCGTTTTGCCATAGGCAAATATGACTCAACGCGTATGGTGTTACTTCAGATTCGAGTGATTCTACTATTCTTAGATGAGCATAGGGTCCTGCTCGGAAGCCTAAAGTTAAAAATCTTTGCGACTTTTGGATGATCCTCTGTATGAACAAGTTGGGTTCGGATCGGGTTTCTTAAATTTTAAATTTTAGGGTTCGGGTCGGGTTCGGGTTTCAAATTTTAAAATTCTCGGGGTCGGGTCGGGTTCGGGTTTTACAAAATTTTCATTCTCGGGTACGGGTCGGGTCCGGGTTTTCCAATTTTAAAATTTTCGGGCTCGGGTTGGGTTCGGGTTTTTCAAATTTTACAATTTCGGGCTCGGGTCGGGCTCGAGTTTTTCAATTTTCAAGCTCTCGGGTTCGGGTCGGGTTCGGGTTCGAAAAAAATGAAACCCGACCATCTCTAATACACAACCATGCACTGCTAGGTCCCATGCAAAACTGACTCAGACATCACTTCGTTAAATGTTTCATAACTTCTTTTAATAAATCCGGATTGACTAGCAGTCTTCGACAAAATTGTAGACAATTAAATTATCTTTCTTATTTTCACTTACAGTGATAATACGAAGCATACAGTGCTACCTAGTGGCGAAAATGCGAGCTAGTGGGGTTTCTCCATGTAAATTGTTGAAAAATCCCATACAAATTTCTGGCACGTTGGTCCGGTAGCTAGACTTGTCCGATTTGCTTCAAATTTGGTGCAAGTACTTCTGGTCGGACTAGAAATCGACTCAGGGGTGGGCCAATTGAGTTTTCAAAAATGCATCATTTTTCTGGGTAGTCTAGTGTACAATACCTAATAATTTTGGCAGTATATCTGACCACTACATTGAGAACTTATTGTTTTAAGCATTGTGGAGTCTTTTTGAAAATTGAGGGAATGGGATCTTGTGACTGACCTCTTAGCCGAGATCCCATAGTTATCAAATCATATCAATGTTAACCCTTAAATGCGCAATGTTGTTTTAAAACAACATTGTGAAAACCATCTCAAAATTGTCCTAGTAACGTATTATAGCTGTTAAACAATTTTCAGAAAATTTGAAAAAATGGTTTGCGCTTTCAAGCGTTAATCCAATTAATTGTACGACACTGATCCAACCAAATATTTGAAAAAAAAGCTCGCGGAGGTTTCGAATTTTTTAATGCAAACATATCCCGTTATTGCTACATCTAGAATAGAAGATGAGATGCAGCTACGGATCTGGAAGCAACTTCAAAACATGTCACATGAAACCAAGAATTCCAATTAAACACGCTCATGTCAAGTTATTCCCGGAAGTAAACTGCCTTCGAAACGCGTCGTAACCTTGAATGGTTCAAAACGAAACGCGCCCTCATTAGTGTTCACAAAATCACACACAAGCGATGGTTTCCTAAATTACTAGACACTGCCCCGCCCGTTCCCCCATTTGTCTGAAAGATCAAATCCAGTGAAATAGTCCACTGTAACCCGGTTTAGGGCCACTCGGTTTTCCACGCCAATGAACACATCTTTGGGAGGAAGCCGTTAGCACGATTGCCAGTGTGGGAGGAAAAATAAATATCATCATACAACTTCCCGCTGCTAATTAGCACCGTACTCTCCGAACATTTGGATTCTCAGATGATGCCGAATCGGACTGCTCTTACTGTGGCTACCGCCGATGCCGTTGAGTCAGGTGTTGGCCAAGCAAGCATAAGGGCGGATCAAATTATCCAGAAATATATGCAGATGAGATGGTCAGCCGAACCAAGGCACTAAAAAAGAGCGGCAGAATGGAAAACTATATCGAAGAGTGTATGTGTGTGTCTGACCAGAGTCAAATCGGTAGGGTCTCTATGTGTAGAATAGCCAACCAAAGTTAAAGCAAACATAATTAACCGATTTCCGGATCGAGCGGGACTCCACCGAACTGAGCTACAGATAAGATCTTCCATATGTCGATAGATACATAGTTACAGCAAAGTCGCTGACAGCGGTCTGTCGAAACGGTGCGGAATTTGTGTTTGCACCGAGAAGAAGCGAGTCAAGCTGTGCATAGCTGGACCCGTGCTATCTGGTTGGGTCCTCCCGGAGTGGACGCTCTTGCATCAGCGATCATTGGCTGATCAGTATACATTAGAAGTAGGTTTTAATCTTTGGAAGCGATTGACCTCTTTTGCCTGCCTGATGCTTGGTTGGTTGGTCAGGCCGGGCAGTGCTTGGAGCAGTATACGTTTAGCTAACGAGGCGATTATGGCGGAAGCGCGGTGAATGAAGTCGATAGGTTTCGGCTTTGATCAATTAGTTGAATGGGAATATTAATGATTTTTGGTTCCATTATCCATCTGTTGGAAGGCGAGTTTAGTGGTCCGAAATATTTTGAAAGCTTTCTCACGCAGAGAACGAGAATATGCAGATAATCTACCTACTAATTCGGGATCACAGTAAAACGGAATTAATTTTAGCAAGTGTTGTGCTATTGTGATACAATCTCGACTCCAGTAAGATCGTTCTCATAAAAAAAAATTACTAAATTAGCAACACCAACTGGGAATTGGTTACAAAAACAAACAAATATTGCAATCAAATTACCAGGAACGAGCAAAAATGCATTTCAGCCTTTGGAGCATGTTCCAAGAAACGTCGAAAATGTTAGTCCAATCGACGTCCAGGTGCACTAACAATGCAAGGCAACGATAAACAAACGATAGAAAGTTTTGCATTGCAACTTCGCTTAACTTGCCATCGCAGTAGTAGGTGAAACATGTCAACATAGCAGAACTGAATGAAAGTTTGCACAACACCGGAAGCCCATGTGTTAGGTAACTCCGATCGCTTCCCTTGCATATAGAACTGTTTACTGCTGTGCCAACAAAGTCGCGAGAGTTCAGTGACACCAATTTGAATCGATCGCGCAACTAAGTGGGAAATCGGTTGAAGTAACAGTGAAATTGGAGCTTTTGCACGAGGTGATTTAAATTGACAATGAGTTACATATACACGTGTAACCACCAGCAGAAACACCTACAAAAGGGGAACCTGTTCTCGCACTAGGTCACGCACGTTAATCTTCCAACGCTCTACTTTGCAATATTGGATACCTTTCGTGGTCGGCCTCTAATCCCAACCCACCTTCGTTGACGTTCGTTTCATCGGGCTGATTGCGGTATGGTTTCACTTGCGGAGCTTGGCCAAAAATCTAAACGGCTCAGAGGCGGGTTTGCTTATTTAGAAAAAGGTACTCCTCATCGCTTCGGTAGCACCGCTGAGTGATTATAAAAAAATTGTAGGTAGGTGTTGCCCTGCCGATTTCAAACGATAATCGACAATCAATTTTGCAACTCCTCCATTCACACCGAGCGTCGTGATTGACGGGAACTATTTGGTATAGTGTCGCTTTTTTTTCGCTGCCGTCAACCGAATTCGGCAACGATCCAATCACCGCCACCGATTAGTTCTACATTTCTCGATCAATTGTCTGCTCGATTGAATGCTGATCGGTGAATCCAGCGGTAACGAAATTTTGGAAATATTATCCTGCTGAGTGCCCATTATTGACCACCACTGCTGACGGGCACTGATTTCAAAAGCACCAGTTCATGATCAGAACTGGTAGTTAATGTTTGTGAAATTGTTGACCTGATCTCCACACAATCACCGCCGCTCCTGCTCGATCAACTATATCTGCCATGCTAATTGAGCTGTTCCGTGCCGAGTTTTGACACTTGGACGGAAACCAACTAGTGTAAACCAACAACGCCCCATCCACCATTCACAAAACCGAACACCAAATGCATTATCCATCAATTCGAGAAAGTCGCGTGGTTGGCGGGAACAGAGATTTCCTCTTGGGAAACTCCTACGACAGATACGGCTCCGACAGCCAGTGAAAATCAAACACATCGAAAATGCGGTTGCAGACGATGCATTATGACAGCAGATACCTACCGTCGATCGGTGTGCCGGATCGGATGGTTTCAAGCTAAATTCGTATTTATTTTACGCTTTGGCCGCACTTCCGAGAAAATGAGCCGGCTCGCGCGCCATCCGTCGGTGGATTTTCCTGTTTTGCGAAAAATTTACACAACCGTTGTAATAATATTTACCATGAGAGTCGGTTTCCCACGAAATTGATGCATTTATTCGTTATTCGAAGAAAAAAAGATTTGTGGTTTGAACAGGTTGTAAAGATCTTTTTCGATGTCAGTCTCCTTGGGAAATATCCATAATTGACGTTAACTATATCGAGTGATTTTAAATACCCCTGCTTTCATCGTTGCATTTCGATACAGGATTCTAGATACTTCTCCTTATAATTTCAAAGTGAAGCTTTGTATGTATTGTGTTAAAATAAACCTAAAAGCAAAACATAATTCTGCTCGAAATTTTCTAGTTAAATGTATAGGAATCGCTAAACCTTGAAAACCTTTTTCGAGGCCCGGGGGGCCGTGTCTCATATACCAATCGCCTCAGCTCGATAAATTGGGACAATGTCCGTATGTGTGGTGTGTGTATTAAACTGCTCAAAAAAATAATGAATTTTTGAATACTCAATCGGCCCACCCCTGAGTCGATTCGCAGTCCCATCAGCAGTACTTACTCCAAATTTGAAGCAAATCGGACAAGTCTACCGGACCAACGTGCCTGAAGTTTGTATGGGAGTTTTTGACAATTTACATGGAGAAAACCCACTAGCTCGAATTCACCGCTGGATGGCATTATATGCATCAGATTATCACGGCAAACAAAAATAAGAAAGATAATTTAATTGTCTACAACTTTGTCGAAGATTTCAAGTCAATCCGGCTTTGTTAGAAGAAGTTATTAAACTTTTAGCGAAATGATGTCTGAGTCAGTTTTGCAAGGGGTTTAGCAGCGCATGGTTATGTATTAGTACTCGATTCTCACCAATCATACATTTTTGTGAAATAATAGTTAGGTTTAGCTCAATAATATGTTCAGAAGGATTTCAGTGCATAATACGAGTAATGTCCTAGTAAGAAAATTGTAGCTCCACCTGTGCCCGCATAGAGGGCGCCAACATTAACTTTTCAATGAAGAGAGATAGAATAACGACATGTTCAGATGAATTTCTACAAAATTTCATTTCTACAACTTTGTAGAAGACACCTAATTTTAAATTCTCTCCGTTGAAAAGTCAGTGTTGGCGCCCTCTTTGCGGTAACATGCGCAACTAAAATTTATTAATCAAACATGACTCGCATTATGTACTAAAATTTTTCTAAACATACTATTGTTTAGCTCAATAGTATGTTTAGAAAAATTTTAGTACATAATGCGAATCATGTTTATTATTTCATTATTTCACAAAAATGTATAATTCGTGGGAATCGAGTACTGATACACAACCAAGAGCTGCTAAGCCCCATGCAAAACTGTCTCAGATATCATTTCGTTAAAACTTTATTAACTTCTTCTATCACAGCCGGATTGATTTGCAGTCTTCGACAAGGTTGTAGACGATTGAATTATCTTTCTTATTTTCAGTTTTGGTGAAAATCTGATGCATGCGGCGCCACCTAGTGGTGGCAATGCGGTTTAGAGAATATTCTCCATGTAAATTGTTGAAAAATCCGGGTGTACCCCATTAGGCATTAAGACGTTAGACATATGGACGTTTGGCATACGTACGTTAGGCATAATGGACGTTAGGCATAATGGACGATTGGCATAATGGACGTTAGGCATAAATTATCATGTTGAAGTATCCTTTACGGAAATACCTTTTCGGTGGACAGCCTCGGGTGGTAAGAGCGCAAATGCTTAAAAACTTTTGATGTTGTAGAATTACTCTGCAGTCTGATAAAACTCGATCAACATTTTATTCTATTGTAAATAACTCAAGAAATCTTCACTCAAATAAAAGATGCAGAACGAATGCACATCGAATGAACAAATGAACAAATTGCGCATCTCTAAAATAGGCTTAAAACTCTTGTTTAAAATCAGTCTATTTTGCATTAAGGTATGAATAACGCACATCAACCCCTTCATTCCCATGTTGATTGTAAACAACAACGTTTTTAAACTGCTAAAACTTTTGATTTAGATAGAATTTACTCACAAAAACAAGTAAGACCAGTAACTGGGACTATTAGAACTTAGAACTGAAGTTATTGCTATTTGTCTGATATAACTCTGCTGGAGCAGTACTACGAAAGATATTTACAGTTAGCGTTGATAAATGAAATTTTGATATATCTTAATTATTTTCCATTATTATTGACAACTGATAAAAGTATGAATTTGGACCGTCTTCGACTATCTTTACCTAACATATAGAATATTGAAAATTTACTAGGAGAATTGTGTTGAACACCGGAAGGTAAATATTGAGCTGCTTCCAGCACTGCGAAAGAAGCATCTTTCAAAGCGGGTTTTCCGTGTTTCTTAAACCCTATGAAAGCTAGAAAAAAGTTGAGCATGTAAGGGTTAACTTAGATTAGTTCTTCATGCATGCAAGGTGTAATTGTCCAAGAAAGTATATAACCTTAAAGAACAGCTCATGAAAGAAAGAATGATGCATTTCATATTCATTCAACGAATATTACTGGTTCTATATTGATTATCTCCCATATTCTTAAGCATAATGATTGTATTCTCGAGGCCATCACAAATAAAACTACGGAAACTCTTTGATATGAGAGACAGTTTATTCCTGTACTGTGACGAGTTACCGAAACGAAAAAGGTATCGTCACAAACGTAGAATCCGTAGCCTAATGTTGATCCTGTACATGACACTGCCAGTTTGCATAGGATTCAAAACTTAAAGTCTGTTCATTATTTTGCTTTTTCGAAATATTTGGATTCAACTGTATTGGTAAAACATATAAGAGGCTTGAAATGTGCTTGTACCAAAACTGTTCACTTAAATGAAGGTTCACTTCTTCATCTCGTCTACAGGAAAAATAGAAAAAAAACTCTACACTTGCAAGGGTTAAATATCTCGCATGGTATTTTTCATTTTGGAGTCCCTCGCTAACGTTATACGAAGGTATGCTATAGCAAAGCGTCATTTTTTTCTAACCTGAAAAAAAAACAAGCGAAATCTCTATAATAACGAAAGCCTTGCGATTATTTTTATATTTTTGTGAATTATACCTATCGCAAACGTACATTATGCCAATCATCCATTATGCCTAACGTATATTATGTCAATCGTCCATTATGCCTAACGTCCATTATGCCTAACGTACTTATGCCCAACGTATTTATGCCAAACATCGCGCACCCGAAAAATCCCATACAAACTTCAAGCACGTTGGTCCGGTAGCTAGTCTTGTCCGATTTGCTTCAAATTTAGAGTAAGTACTCCTGGTGAGACGGCGAATCGACCCAGGGGTGGGTCAATGGGGGTCGTTTTTTCGTCACTCTAGTGTGTATGCATGTACACTAATGTCATGTAATTATCTCAGTATTAGCTGAACGAAAGTCTCGAATGAAAGACCCAACGTGACAATTCGACACTCTTATTTCTGTTTTGGGATATGTTGTTTACTTTCTGAGATATGGGTGATTGTGTCAAAACACGACAGGTTTGAAGCGAGTGACTTTCGATCAAAACAAACCTAAACCGATTTTGAATATCGTGATTTGAAAACACATCTTCCACATCTACATGATTCAAGGGGGCGTCTGTTGTAGAGGGCATAAATAATCGACTTCGTTTTATCCGCTTAATTGTTAGTATTGGACCTCTAGAGAGGTCTCCCGCAATCTTGGCGGCCACGCTGAACTTCTTTTGTTTTAAACAGCCATGCATTCCATGCGCGTATTTGCTATAACACACGCAGATTTCAATCTATTGGCGACAATTTTCCAAAAACTGATAGCGATAAAAATACAGTTTAATCAATACACTCTAAACTACTTCTATCCAAATTTTCAAGAGAAAATACCCAATGGGTCATTTTCTACGGCGTTTTTTTCCGTGATGCAATTTGATGTGGGACACCCTTTAATAGCGTTTTTCTCGAAACTGCGATCTTAAAATTGCCGATTACGACAACTCAAAAACTAATCAATGAATTGACTTGATTTTTTTATGAGAATGCACAATATGTGTAGCCTGTCGATGAACCACAAAAAACTGAATAAAAAATATTTTCTCCCCGTTTATTTTGAAGAAAAGTGAGCGGAATTTACAGTAAAATATAAGATTTTCCGAAACCCGAACTTTTTTCTATTTTTGTGATTCATCGACTAATTACAAGTGTAAGCTTTACAAAACTTATCGAATTTCCCGTATGCGACAATTTTATCGAGAGTTATCGTGTTTGCCGCGGCGCTCCTCGACGTGGAAATGGTTGGACGTCTACTCTTGGAATACTTGTATATGTGGCTCTGCGTGACTGAAAATGATTGTTTTCGTACACAAAGTATGTATAAATAAATCTGAATACTACAAAAAAGATCCATTGTTACCTTGTATTCAAATCGTAAACTAAAATAACCTTCTGTTTGAGCACTTTACACCAGACGCCCCCCTAGGACAGTGTTTTAGTGGGCGACATTAGCTGTCTCGTCTACAGTTGTAGTTTGTGATTCTCGAACTCTCGAAAAAAAATCCAAAGGCTTTTTCCCTTTTTAAAAGTTAATTTATTACAACTAAAACATACCTATTTAAAATATACATATTTTTATTGATAGTATTGCTGCCAACACTGCTCTTCGTGGTGTAACTGGTGCTGAACAGTACTGTCATTCGACTGAAACGTCATCCGTGGACGATGACGTGGCCCGACGGCGGGAGGAGAGCTGTCATTTTCTCAAAAGCGCTGAGTAAGGCATCGTGCAACAGAAGAGAAAAACTAAATTCGCATTATTTCATTAAAACTATTGTCAGTTCGCTTTAAACTTATATGTACCTACATGCACTAATGGAATTCTAAATTACAGCCTAAGGAAATCACAGTAAGTTCCAGTACAATCAAAGTAAAATTTAAAAACCTAACCTAAACCTAAAATCACAGATTGTCACATGTTTTACATTTCTTACAAAAGAAATGTATAGGATTCGCTCAAACTTTGAAAACTTTTTCCGAGGCCCGGAGGGCCGAGTCTCATATACCAATCGACTCAGCTCAACAAATTGAGACAATGTCTTTTTTTTTACAATGGAGAAGACCTTTATGTCCTAGCCCAGTACACGTGCTATTGGTAGGTGTCCAAGCTACCACACGGGGTGTACTGGGGGCGTGTCGGGCTCGAATGGTGACCAGCCATTAATACCGACTAAACTCCATTGGGCTCCGCCATAGTTCCCCCCAGGAACTACCTCTCGGTATTACTTCTGGGGGGATGGCTGTACTTGATGTACTCACCTTGATTCACTCGCAAACACTCCACATGAGGCTGACTTTTGTGCTCACCTTTTTCGTTCCTTGCGAGGCTGACTTGTGTGCTCACCTTACTCATTTATTACTAGGCTTACTTTTGTGCTCGCCTCACCCATACCATGTGAGGCTGACTTGGGTGCTCACCTTTTTCATTCCTTGCTAGGCTGACTTTTGTGCTAGCCTCTACCATACCATGTGAGGCTGACTTTTGTGCTCACCCTTAACATGCCGTGTGAGACTGACTTGGATGCTCACCCTTTCACACCTATGCCACGCCACGAGGCATCGATAGCTAAGTCCCAAAATACTACGCTACGACCCTCCCATCTTGGCATGAGGCAGTCCACTTATACGCCTATACGCTCGCTTTTCTGCCTTGCTTCGGCCTTTTTCGCTCCAACTAACCAATCCCTAGTTAGCCGTGCCCGTCGTCTGTTGCTCGGTTCGCCAGATTACCTGTAACCTACAGGCAATCTGAATGGTAGCAGCCGAGACTGCGTTCCACTTCTCCACCGATTGACACATCCGCTGAATAAGGGTATCAGGGGTTGTGTCCCAGCCACAGACGTCAAGCATTGCTCTTCTTTCGACGATCTTGACCCCAGGAGGGAACTTCAGTCTCAGGGGGGTGGGCGTAGCGTAGTTGGTAAATCGATTGCCTTGTACGCAGCGTACCTGGGTTCATGTCCCGACCCCGCACATAGGGTTAGAAATTTTTCATAAGAGATTTTTCTAACCCGAAGAGGCGAATGACCTTAAGGTACCTCTATAATCGAAATAAAAAAAAAACTTTAGTCTCAGAACCCCGTCATACATGAGGTTCCATAGCACCGGGCCTATGATCGAGCCCTGCGGGACTCCGGCGGCAATCGGAATCCTTTTCTGACCGGCATCGGTCTGTTATAGCAGTACGCGGTTCTGGAAGTAACTTTCCAGGATCCGGTACAGACCCACCGGAAGGCTAAGCCGGTGTAACGAGAGTGCGATGGCATCCCAGCTTGCGCTGTTGAATGCGTTCTTCACGTCAAGTGTCACTAACACACAGTATCGACTGCCTCGCCTTTTTCGTTGGATCGCTATCTCGGCAGTCTTTATCACTGAGTTGAGAGCGTCCACTGTGGACTTACCCTTCCGAAAGCCAAACTGGTTGCTTGACAGACCGTCCGTACCTTCCGCGTACGGGGTTAGCCTGTTGAGGATGATCCTCTCAAGCAGTTTGCCAGTCGTGTCAATCAGACAGATTGGTCTGTACGCCGATGGGTCGCCTGGCGGCTTCCCGGGCTTCGGCAACTGCAGCAATTTCCGCCTTTTCCATCTATCGGGGAAACGGCACTCGTCAATGCACCTCTGCATAGCTAGCCTGAACATGTTCGGGTTCGCTATGATCGCTGCCTTGAGAGCGCTGTTTGGAACTCCATCCGGCCCTGGAGCTTTGTTCATTGCTAGGGATTTAGCCACTGCGAGTAGTTCTTCATTCGTCACCGGAGCCACCGTTTCGGCCGTGCCCGCACTGTCTCGTAGTGCAGGTGGCCAGGGGCTTGTGGCTCGAGACGGGAAGAGTACTTCGATAATCGTCGCCAACCGGTCCAGAGACCGTTCTGGGGGTGAAGAGCCCCCTTTGGTCTTGGCCATCACAATCCTGTAGGCGTCACCCCACGGATTCGCGTTGGCACTCTCACACAGGTTGTCGAAACACGCTCTCTTGCTGCTTTTAATGGCCTTGTGAAGGGCCAATTTCGCAGCTCGAAACACTTCACGGCGGTTCTCTCTTGCATCCTCGGTGCGAGCTCTTTGCATCCTACGTCTAGCTCTGAGGCAGGCTGATCGTAGAGCTGCAGTCTCGGCACTCCACCAGTATACCGGGCATCTGCCGTTTCTTGGCAGGGTTTTTCTCGACATAGTAGCGTCGCACGCGCGTGATAGAACAGCTACCAGCGCATCCCCGCTTAGACTGTCGGAGTTGGACTCCAGTCCCAGGGCCGCGGTGAAAGCTTGGCTGTCGAAGTGATTGGACTTCCACACGCGTACCTGAAAGGAATCTCCCGCCCTCGGATGCTGCACACCATAGTTGATCCTAAAGCGGATTGCTAAATGATTGCTATGGGTGTAGCCTTCGTCTACCCACCATTCCATGCCTGGAACCAGACCCGGCCTGGCAAATTTTACGTCAATCCACGCTTCCGCCCCGTTTCTACGGAATGTACTAGCGGAGCCATTATTAGCTAGTATAGTATCGAGTTCCGCAATCGCCTCCATTGGCGCTTGGCCCCTGCTATTTGTACAGCGGCTGCCCCACTCCACTGCCCAAGCGTTAAAGTCTCCTAGGTCTGACGAGATCCTGTCGATCATCTGGTTGAACTGTTCTATGGGCCACCTTGGTGGAGCGTAGCAGCTGCAATAGAACACACCATTGATCTTGGTAATCGCGACACCCTCGGCGGAGGAGTGTATTACCTCTTGAACCGGGAACCGTCCCGTTGTACAGATTGCCACCATTCCAGACCCGTCCGACACCCAATTGCCGTTGCCGGCAGGGATGTTGTACGGGTCTGATAGGACGGCGACATCTGTTCTCGACTCCGAGACCGACTGCCACAGCAGCTGTTGGGCTGCTGCATAATGGTTAAGATTTAGCTGTGTGACGTTCACGGCTTCTTCTTATTTACCTCACCGAAGGGACACGAAGGTCCGCCCATAGCATGTTTATGGGCTTGCTTCTTAGCGGTGCAGATAAGGCACTTGTGCGCCTTAGTGCAACCCCGCTCCTTATGCCCTTCCTCGCCGCAGCGACGGCATAGTTCGCTCCTGTCTATGCCCTTGCTCGTTGGATTTGTGGCCGGACTCAAGGCACCGATAGCACCTATCCACTGAAGGCGGCTGGGGTATGCTAGTTGGGCATACCGACCAGCCGATCTTCAGCTTACCTTTCTCGGTTACCTTTTTGGCATCCGCCTTCAGTAGCCTGAGGTAGGCTACTTGGGTGCCGGAGGGTCCCTCTCTAAATCGCACAGAGGCCCGCTCGATTATCACGTCGCATTGCTCCTTAACGGCTGTGACGACATCTTCTGCGGTCGTGAACTCGTCCAGATGCTTGCACTGGAGAGTCGTTTCCGCCCCTAGCGACCTGACTTGGGCGCCTTCACCAAGGACCTCTTGGGCCAAGGCCTTGTACACCGCACTAGATTGTGCGCCTCGCTTCAGCACCAGAAGCATTTCTCCCGTGTTGGTGCGTCTCACGCTACGCACATTTTGCCCAAGGGCCGAGAGGCTTTCGGCCGCCTTCATCGACTTCAGGACGACGGCGTATTTGTCCTTGTCGGTTTTTAACCACAAGGCCTCACCTCTGTCCTTGGCCTTCTTCGCGGGCCGCGGTACCTCCGGTGTCGGTGCCGGTTTCTTCTTGGTGACCAGCGTCCAGGGGTTTACGCCCCCTGCCCCGGTCGCGCCAGGTTGCTGGTACCATCGCTCTGCCCAGCGAGGTCACTCTCGCCCTCGCTTACCTCGACCAAACGGCGTCTGGCCTTAACGGTTGCACGCCGTGCGGTGTCGGTTTTTGCACCCTCGCCTGGCGACTTCCTAGGGCGCTTCGCGTTCGGCGCCGTTTTACGATTGCCCTTGCCTTTTCCCTTCGAGGGGAACTCGGCCGCCGCTCCGAGCGACATGGCTGCTCCATAGAAGGTGAAGGCCACTGTCTGAGTGCCTGTATCGACCTTCTCTCTTCCCTCCCTCTTGGAGGCCACTGTCTGGGTTTCTCTGTCGGACTTCTCCCGACATTCCACCCTCTTGGCATAAGCCTGCTGTTCCTGTCTTGCGACACGAACAGTTTTCCGGAGCACCAGGAGGCTCTGCTTCAACTCCTTGCTTATGTTTTGCTTTGCGCTAGTGAACTCGATTATTGAATCGAGCTGCTCCACCACTTTGCGCATCGCGGAGAGTGGACCGTCCAGTGCGTTGGTAGGGCTATTTCCTACCACTACTGGGGGGTCACTAGTGCTATCAGATGCAGCACTCGTCGCTCCACTACTCTCTCCACGGGGGGGGGGGGGGGAGACCTCGCCAAACCACCTCTAGCAAAGGGGTTTGGCACCTCCGTTTGTTTATTGTTATTTTTATTTTTGTTCTCCATTTTAGTACCCACGAGTAGCGCGAGAATAAATGTCCGCCACGCCAGACCTCCGCAGTAACGTGGTAAAGGACGCTTACTGTGGGGGTTGCCCAGGTACCCCACAGGCTCCGTTAACGATCGAGCATCTTTTTCACCCCCTCGATCACTCATCCCTCGGCACGGGTCGCTTCACGCCTTGGAATTGGGGTTATGACCTATCTTGCTTTACGTGTGGACCGCGGCCCATATCATCACAACCATCCTCCTTTACCAGGGCTTTGGACTTGTAGCTCTGATTCTCAATAGTTTCATGTACGTATATTACTACAGACATGCTACTATTGAGATCCGTCATTCGCTTACGGAGTTATTATTTTTTGGTGTGTAGAGAATGATTCTACCAAATATTACGAAATTCTGAGAGATCCTATAAATTTTTTTCGTGGAATTGTTGTATGTACACCATCGGTTTTCGTTTACATCACTTTCGGTAAAATGTTATCGTGTAATCAAGATAGATAAATGCCCAAAGTATTTAGCTAAACTATAGCACTTGCAAAATAAATTTGAACGTGATTTAATTGGAATAAGTGTGCAGCTTTATATTTAAAAATCAATGTTGAAGTAAATGCATTTTATTGATTTTTCAATGTATAATGAACACAAATTATATCCATTGATAGCTCTTGTTAAACATTAAATATAGATATGTCTTCCAATACCCTGAGATGTAAATTGGTATGACTAAGTGAAAGAGAGAAATATCAATAAATAGATTAAACTCCATGAACCAATCCAATAGCTAACCGAAAATCATTGTAAACATTTCGCGATTGCCCCGAAGTAACCCCGGATGATGCTACCAAAAAAATGATTCAAATATTTATTTTAGACCACCGCAGACCACCTGCAAGTTTCAATCATCAAGTTGTCAGTTATTTTTTTTTTGCGCTGGTTATGGTTGTTCTCATTTCAACGGATAGTAAAGAAAACAACTACCGAGCCGAGCCGAGTTCAACGACACTAAGTGTAATCCCTCCGCAAGGAAACAGCTAATCAACCGAATCGAAAGTTGATATTCGATAGCCATAACTGTGTCCGGCTTAGCCATAGCAAATGATTGCTTTGAAATCCATTCAGTGCAGCTTGCGCCTACAGTACCTACTGAGAAATGGCATTTAATTATCGCCATTATTTTATAGCTGCTATAAAAATCGCTGCCATACTAATAACCAACCGTAAATTATTATCGCCTCAGCTCGTAAAGGCAAATGTTGAGTATGGTCACAAACGGGTGTCCGCGAATTCGGTCACGGTCAGTCCTATTTTCGTGCATCATTACAGGTCAATTTCTTTGTTGTCGAGATGGCAAAATTTGGCGCATCACTCGGGCGCTAATTGACGTCGGTGGCCAATATCTGCCACGTCATAAGGTCCGTCCTTTTATTGTTTGTTGGAAGAACCCAGAAACCTATATAAAAAATACGAAATTGATTTGGGCACGCGATCTTCTCCTTTGTTGATGATCGCGGCGCCATCCAATGCCGTGTGCAGTGTGTATGTATCGTTCGCTTGATTGGACAAACAAAGAGTTCTACCCGCTCGTGAAGGCAGCCGAGGCCAGCTTCCGTCGAAGAGACACTTTTTAATTCGCACTCACCACACTCCCATCAATCACGGCACCATTAATGTCAGTGGACGAACTTCGAGGCCGGGATTTATTATTCAATTAACATGAAAATTAGGGCTACCGACGGGCGCGTCTTTCTTCGAGCGAAAAAAAGGTAATTTACGACCATCGCCGGCCAAAGGTCTTTCCATGCCAAACATTCGCCGGGTATGAAGAATAATCTCGTAAAAGTCTAGTTAATGGTACCGTTGAACCACCACCATCCCACCAGGCACAACGGCTAAGATAAGATCTTTGCATCCGCATTCTGCAGGTCAACCGGGCGGATCGACCGGCAGGAAAAAGGTAGTTGAACTTGTACGTCGTTTTATGCTTACAGCTTCTAGCATTATGCCCGTAATCATAAGGCACTGCCTGTTTGGGGCATCTGTTGGGTTGGGTTATGAATCTTCTGCTCGAACACGTACTCCACGGTTGGACGTTGTTGAAGATTGACTGACCACCGACCGGGGTGTGGTCGAAAGAAAATGGTTCATAGATGAAATCGCACCAGAGAATGGTGCCTTTGTTGAAGGACGTTGGCTGGGTCGTGGTTGATGTGTTCTTTTGTAACTTTTCTCGTGCAGAGAAGAGTTCTGGAAGTCGAACATTTGAAAGGAATTTTTCTCGTTAAATTTTCATAAAACGAATAGGATACAATTTAAAATTAATGGTGTCTGGGATATGATCAAGTTAATAACTTTGGAAACATGTCCGCATGCAAAACAATCAACTTCTGAAACGAACCCCGGTATGCCTGGGCAGTCCAATATTTTTTAAACTGTATCTCCTTGGGCATCGCCACCGAACTCCGACCACGATCCTCGCAGGCACGCAAAGCGCGTTAAAAGTGCAAGAAGCATTCCGCAACACATCCTTCGCTCGCTGATATGTAAATTGAACGAACGCTCATGCTCGCATGATTCCAGAAGCACTGCCAGGAATGATAATTGTTCGTGTAGCACTTATCTTCATTATGGTTATTTTTGGTCATGATTTGCGTCCATTATAGGGTACTCGATTCCAGACAGAATTTTAAAAGTTGAAAAACAAAAATCAATTACGATAATGATTTTAAGGATAGGTTTGGACAGGTCTCGAACGTAGGATATTTCCTTCGCATTCCGGGTGGTTGGAAGTGAAAAACGTTACTCGTTAACATTCTTCCCCTAGAATACAATTTTACTAAAAAGGTGTTGAAGAGCATCGCACTAATTTGAACCATTCGGGAACATTTTTCTCTGCTCTATCCTGAAACGATAGAGTCCAGTAGCTAACAACCAACCGGCAAACCGCCACCGCAGTCACGAACCAATTAAAACCAGGCACATTATTTATTCATTTTCCCACCGTATTCTCGAAACATGGCATTTGCACTCCGCCCTCCATTTCGTCCCCCGAATGATACACGTTTTCGATCGGGTAACACATTGTAATAATCAACGGTTTACAGCGAAGTGGATAAACGTTGACATTGATATCATAATACGCACTTTGCACGCACCGCACCGCACCCAGCAGAAGCGGGGATCTCACGACCGGCAGCACTGATGTTGGTTAAACATTAAGCTTTTATGCTTTGCCGCCCGTTCCATCGGATGGACGGGTGACGGCGGACAACATAGGGTGACGGAAGCCATGGTATGAGGGCGATATAGTTGCTACTTACTCGCTCACCACACTAACCAGGAGCTACTGGAGGGATCGGAGAAGTGCGACCGCGGATTGATTTGCGGATGCCCGAAACTTGAACTGGGGATTAGTGTTTAGGTTCGTTAGCGGCAACGAGTTTCAAAAACGAAAAATCCCTCTATATTGTCACATATCTACAAACCGGTGATAAGTAGCCAGCACACCGTATTGGGAGTTATTTTACCTGTGTACAATTGGCTTAGCGATTTGATAAAATCTTGATTTTCACTGATATCGATTCTCATGTCTGTCCGTCTGTCTGTCAAGATTGTTTCTATCTGTTACCGTGTGGTATCCGGCGGCTGAAATCTCTTGAAGCATTTCAGCGAAGATTTGACGCACAGGGTTTCTGTTCGCATGTCTCGAGAGGCGACTAACAACAGCTGTGGCATCCGGTGGACTGAAGTATCTCAACCAGGGATGCCAACGGTACCGATAAACTACATTTTTTCGGTATATTTACATTTGCACAAGCCGTACAGCCCGCTACAGCGACGCATCACTACAGCTCTTGCCAGAACGGTAGCCAAACCGAGTACATTTTCCCGTACAGCAGTAGGATACATTTTTGTTTTGCTGCTGTACTCCGACTGCTCGGTGAGAGTGTGGCGTATAGTCAAAGGGAGATGGTGGCTGTAGAAGAGATATATAATACAGTAGCAATTAAACAATAAATATCATACCTAATCGTATAAAACATTATCTGCGAAAATAAAAAGAAATTCCCCTATACACGTAATCACCAGCCCAGCAAAAGAGAGAGAGAAAAAAAAAGTTGCATTACTCTTCGCTTTGGTTCCATATCTGGAGGGGAGGTTATTCTTTCTGCCACAACAAGAAGAAAACAATATTTTGCTACCGGTTAGAATGCCATAAATAGCGCATCATCATCGACTAGCAGCTCATTCTTGCGGATACTTTCAAAAGCGACGGATGGGATCCAAACTGGACAAAAAGGACACTGCGAGCAAGCAGCCTGGACGGATGCGGCCTGCCAAGGACGGCAATCAGGACACTGCGAGCAAGCAGCCTGGGCGGATTCAGCCAGCCACGGGCGGCAATCAGGACACTGCGAGCAAGCAGCCTGGGCGGATGCAGTCAGCCACGGGCGGCAATCAGGACACTGCGAGCAAGCAGCTTGGGCGGATTCAGTCAGCCACGGGCGGCAAGCAGCCTGGGCGGATGCAGTCAGTCACGGGCGGCAATCAGGACACTGCGAGCAAGCAGCCTGGGCGGATTCAGTCAGCCACGGGCGGCAATCAGGAGATTGTGAGCAAGCAGCCTGGGCGGATGCGGTCAGCCACGGACGGCAGCCAGAACACTGGGTGCAAGCAGCCTGCGCGGGGTTGCTCTCGGGACGCGAGCAAGCAGCGAGCCATGGACGGCGCTCGGGATGCGACAAACCAGCTACCGAAACGGATGCGCTTGGGATCGGATTCTCAGTCCGACCTGGGTGTTTTAGATGACACACAGGGACCGTCTGCTTCGGTTCACGACAGTGGCGTAAACGAACCGCATTCATTGTCGTCGTTTGTGATTCAAAATATTGAATAGATTAAAAATATTAAAAAATGTAAAATAAGGAAAGAGAAGCTGTACCGCTCGCGTCTGGTGGCTGTACTGGGGACAGTATTTTTTGTCAAGTTACTGCTTCGCTTATAGACTGTCGTACAGCGCTGGGCGTCCTGCACTAGCGAACGACAGCAGCGTCGAAAGAGAAATGAGAATGTGGGCAGAAAAATTACAGCCGCAGAAAAGGTAGGCATTTTGCATCCTAGGCGTTCATACATGTTGTGTGAAATGTCTGAATTGCTTAGATTTAATATTTAACTAGCGCCAATTTGGTGTTAGTTTGGATGTATCGTTTAACTGGCAGCAAGTTGGTGTCAGTTACTGACGAATGGAATACGAGACATCTTTTCTTTAAAGTTATTTAATATTAAGCAGTACAATACAATTCATTTTTAGCTAAATAATACAAAGAACTAATCTACATAGCACTACCAACAAATGTCTAAAAAACGTCAAAGCTTTTTTTGGATCAGCAAATGTCCAAAAAAAATTCCGAACTCGACAATAAACCTCTCTCGTTTGTTCCGCGGTGTTGAAGTTTTCCTCCATGTGGCTTCCATTATCGAATATATTTTTGAGAAATAGAGCTTTCGATTTAGCTTCAGAGCCAACAAGATGAACATCTTCTTTTTAATAATCCAAATTCAGCTGATTCTTGACCAATTTGAAGCCATTCAAATCCAACTTCTCCAAGTTAGGTATTGCGCCCTTATGCGCAAATTGGCACATCTATTTTTTTTTCTTTAGAAAACTGCAAGGGGCAACCCTATTGGGTTGCACGAACTGTAGACGTAGGACTATACTACTTAATGTAAAATAATTATTTTCTTAGTACATTTAGAGTAATAGTAATTCAAATATATTTCTTACGAATAGTTTAAGCACTACCAATCAACATCGAATGTTACATATGGAACTAAACCTCCTTGGTTATCAAGTTATTTCATTTGTAGTAGGCGATCGAATCCAATTAAACTTATTTGAGAAGATCTGAAGAAAGAAGACAGAAAACCGTGACCGACTAATATCTGAAACTAAATCTTCATAGCACAAGATAAGCTTTCAAAAACCCGGACCGGCGAAGAAAAATCAATTTTTAGACATAATCACATTTCATGTATAGACCAAGCATTCTAGTTTTATTTTGCCATCATTTTAACTTTCCTAAAGTACGTATACAAATGTGGCGAATGCAGTGGTCTTAATCATATAGCTGTGCTTTCCATCGATCCGCGTAAATTTGTTGCTAAGAAAGTTTTCGTCTTTGCGCAATGAAAGCACAGATTGCTATCATGCAGGTTACGCATGCATCCGTTAACAAACAGGGATGCCACATTGAAATCTGTGTTTCGGTCAAAAAGATCATTTTACCATCTGTGATAACTGAAACAGCAAAAAAAATCTGTGATAAATTTGCGAAAAATCTGTAAAAAAAATTACAATATTTCCAAAAATCTATCAAATTTTCATCAAAATGCCAAAAATCTACCATCTGTGAAAAAGAATCTGTGATCAAAAATTGTGAAAAAAATCTCTGACATTATAGAAAAATCTGTGAATATAGTAACCCTGCTAACAAATTAGATCTACCTACATTCGCCTCAAACATTGAACCCAAGCGAACAAAGCAAAATGAGTCAACGCTGATGATGATAGGTAGAGCGAAAGGGACAACTAGCACCACGACACTATGTTTTTTTTTTCAATTTGTTTATTTGATCAGGCACGTATGCGTTAGCTTAAAGGTGCCATTGTTTCATTGTTTTACATTTTGAATTTCTTAAAACTAGGGGGTTACACATTTCAATATTATTTTGTTTTATATAATGAAACTAAAAAAAAAAACTTTACAGCTAACTTATACATATACAAGAGGGGATAATGTAGTATTCGTAAGATTTGGGGGACGGGTCATTTTGTGTGTTCTTTTTATAGTAATTCACTTTATGATTTTTAGAAGGGAGATTGTAGGAGAAATTAATTATTAACTAAGCGGAACATTTTACAAGCTTATTAACTAGAAATAACTAGAGAGAGTGGTTCAAGATTAGGGGGAATTAATTAGGGCTATTTTAAAGTAGTGGTATTGCTGTGCATTTCTTAACGAGATTAAATATTGATCAACTAAAACTAGAAGATAGGGGGGCACATAAGTTTTGGGAAGTCATACATCTGTGTATCAGAGACATGGGAGAGAGGGTGGACAAGGCCGAATGGGGGGGATATAAACTTTCAGTTTCCGGCATCAGGAATCAACGGCCAGGATTATAGATTCGAACGGATGCATCAAGTATTGAGACGCCGGGCGGTTTTCCTCGAGCCGGCAGGGGTTCCTCCAGACGATTTCGTAGTACGGCTCAGATACGGATCGGAAACACACCGCGTTGCGCGTGTGATGTTGTACTGTAGATCTCGTGTTGTTGGTTCATTCGACAGATGTTTTGCCTCGTCTTGGAGTCGTATCAAACCATCGTTGGGGTACGGTAGGCGGAAGAGGGCACTTCTGGGAATGATAAGAGAAAAGATAGTGGCATTTAAATTTGGATATTGATGGTTTTGAGGAACATGTATATAAGGGACATGTAGAGAATATCTCGGCTTGCTAGTACATCTCGAACCGGGACATTGGGTGATCTTCCTCGGGCCCGAAGGGAATCGAATAGTTGAGATCTGGCAGAACAGTACTCGGCGCATGCCCAGACAACATGTTCGATTTCGTGATAACCGTTGCCACAAGCGCAGATACCGCTATCCACGAACCCAATACGCCGGAGATGTGCGTCCAGCGTGTAGTGATTAGCCGAGACATCACGCGAATGAAATCCCGACCCACATCCATCCCCCTGAACCAAGGTTTCGTCGATACCTTAGGGATTATCGAATGTAGCCACCTTTCCAGTTCACCATTGCTCCATGAAGTTTGCCAACTTTCGAGGGTTCTCTGATGAGTAATACTGAAAAATTCGCTGAAGCTAATTGGTCTTTCATATATGTCACCTTGTAAAGCGCCCGCCTTAGCTAAAGAGTCCGCTTCTTCATTACCTGGAATGGAGCAATGCGAGGGAACCCAAACTAAGGTAATCTTGTACGATCTTACAGACAAAGCACGCAGGCGATCCCAGATTTTTTCCCAGATAATATGGAATGTGCTTTCTAGGTTTCATTGAACGGAGAGCCTCGATTGAGTTGTGGCTATCCGAGACAATAAAGTAATGATCGGTGGGCAAAGTATCAATGATCCCAAGGGTATACTGAATAGAAGCAAGTTCTGCGACGTAAACTGAAGCAGGATCATTGAGTTTGAATGAGGCGGTGAGTATTTGATTGAATATACCGAAGCCAGTGGAGCCGTCGAGGCTTGACCCGTCTGTGTAAAACATCTTGTTGCAGTCGACTTCTCGAAATTTACTATGAAAGATGCTTGGGATCACTTGCGGACGTATGTGATCCGGGATTCCACGAATCTCGTCTTTCATGGATGTGTCGAAGAATACAGTTGAATCAGAAGCATGAAAGAGATTGACTCGGTTGGGATAGTATGAAGAAGGATTGATATTTTGTGCCATGTAATCGAAGTACAAGGACATAAATCGGGTTTGAGAATTGAGCTCGACAAGCCTTTCGAAATTTGCAATTACTAACGGGTTCAAGATATCGCATCGGATGAGCAATCGATATGAGAGGTCCCAAAATCGATTTTTCAGCGGAAGGACGCCCGCCAGCACTTCTAAACTCATCGTATGTGTCGAGTGCATGCAACCCAAAGCAATACGCAAACAAAAATATTGGATTCGCTCTAGTTTGATGAAATGTATGTTCGCAGCGGAGCGGAAACAGAAACTCCCGTACTCCATCACCGACAATATCGTTGTTTGGTACAGCCTGATCAGGTCTCCTGGGTGGGCACCCCACCATGTTCCAGTTATTGTCCGGAGAAAGTTGATCCTTTGTTGGCATTTCTCTTTCGGATACCTAATGTGACATCCTCAGGTTCCTTTAGAGTCGAACCAGACCCCGAGATATTTGAAAGTTGAAACCTGAGCAATAGTTTGACCCATTAATTGAAGCTGTAGTTGCGCTGGTTCACGCTTCCTTGAAAATACGACTAGCTCAGTTTTCTCCGTGGAGAACTCGATACCCAGCTGGAGGGTCCAAACAGACAAATTGTCCAAGGTATCTTGCAATGGTCCTTGCAGATCGACGGCTTTGGGCCCTGTAATAGAGACCACACCGTCATCTGCAAGCTGCCTTAGCGTGCAGAAATTGACAAGACATTCGTCAATGCCATTCACGTAAAAGTTATAGAGAAGGGGGCTTTGACATGAGCCTTGGGGAAGACCCATGTAGCTAATTCTTGATGTCGATAAATCACCATGCGAAAAATGCATATGTTTTTCGGACAGAAAGTTTAGCAAAAAGTTGTTTAGAGTCGGTGAAAGACCATGCTGGTGCAGCTTCTCAGAAAGAATTTTGATAGAAACTGCCCCCAAATCAAAAGCCCCCTTTATATCTAGGAAAACTGATGCCATCTGCTCTTTGCTAGCATAAGCCATTTGAATTTCAGTTGAGAGCAATGCAAGACAGTCATTCGTGCCTTTGCCTTTGCGGAAACCAAATTGTGTATCTGACAGTAAGCCATTTGCTTCAACCCAATTGTCGAGGCGAAACAAGATCAGATCAGATCTCGGTCGATACGAATTGTGGTCGGAGGCTGGTTTTCCTGGTTTTTGAATGGCGATGACCTTCACTTGCTTCCAATCATGAGGGACAATAATACCCTCAAGAAACTTATTAAATAAATTCAACAAGCGTCTCTTGGCAGAGTCTAGCAGAGTCTTTAACCAGTTAAATTTGATTCTGTCTGGCCCTGGGGCTTTATTGTTACATGACAAGAGAGCAAGTGAGAACTCCACCATCGAAAACAGCGTTTCGTTCGTTATCATGAGGGGACGCAGCGCGGTAGATCTTCTGTGCCGGGCCGGAATCCGGACAAACAAAATTGGCAAAATCGAATATCCAACGGTTTGAATATTCCATGCTCTCGTTGGTACTGTTTCGGTTTCGCAAACGCCAGGCCGTGTCCCAAAGAGTGCTCATCGATGTTTCTCTCGTTAGTCCGTCAACGAATCGGTGCCTGTAACTACGTTTCTTGGCTTTCATCATTCGCGTTTCTAAAGTCGCGTATTGTCGATAGCTAGCGGGTAACTCGTCGTCCCGGAAGGTCTTATACGCGGCGGCCTTCTCCGTGTACACGTCTGAGCACTCTTTGTCCCACCATGGATTGGGAGGAGGCCCACAAGAGTTTGCGTCTGGTACGCGTTTAGTCTGAGCTTGAATCGCGGTATCGAGAATCAAACCAGCCAGGAACCCGTACTCTTCGTCCGAAGGAAGCTCTTGAGTGGACTCGATTTTGTCGGATATCGCGGACGCGTAGCTCTTCCAATCAATATTTCATGCGGGGTCATACGAAACATTGATTGTATTCGGTGGCCCTGAACCGTTAGCAATATTAATTACGTTTGGCAAATGGTCGCTGCCGTGGAGATCAGAGACTACCTTCCACATGCAATCTAACCGCAGCGATGCCGAGCAGAGGGACAGGTCTGAGGCGTTCGGACGCGCTGGAGGGGCAGGAATCCGTATCATTTCACCCGTATTCAAAATGGTCATATTGAAGTTGTCGCAAAGCTCATGGTGTAGGGTAGATCGATTATCGTCATGAAGGCAACCCCATGCCGTACCGTGGCAGATGAGGTCACCTAAAACTAGCCTCGGTGCGGGGAAGAGTTCCGTATTTTCGGCAATTATAGTTACCGCAAACACGTTTTTGGTAAACATGATTTCGAGATAATCACGTTTAAAGTTTCAAGTATAAACCACGCCTCCGTAAAGGAGCAAGATGAAAACCGCTATAACTTTGCGTTCACTGCTCCGATCTCTATACAAATTTGAAATAAAATTCTTAAGAACCTGAAGTTCACGATTGAAGAATAAATAAAAATTCAATTTTTTGGTTGACCTCAACATATTTAACCCCTTAAAGGCTCGGTTCTTTATTTTTGTCTAATTACATTTTATTCGACTAAGTTTCGATCCCCTCCATTTCACATTCCATCATATCAACCAGCTCGATTGCAACTTACAGTTTGTTGTAGTCTTCAGTGTGATCCAACAGTTATGATTCCGTGTCGTTTCGTTTGACGATCCAACCAAGCAGAAACCATTTAAAAGTCCATTTTGCATGATAAAACGTCATTAACGCAGCAGAACACTAAATGGTCAAACAGAATGCTCCATCCCTGAGGGAGCGTCAAATCGCAAAGTTTGTGAAAGACTGGAATGCTTTCTTATGCAAGAGAGCCAATGTTGTCACGAGAACATTAAAATGTTTCAAACTATACCCGATGCTGCGTCGCGTGACGAAACATTCTGTTTAACCCTTTTTAAGTGAAACATCAACCCCAGCGCTGCAACTGCAAACCAATGAAAGCAGTGTGATCTGATAAACAGACATTTCATGTTACGTTTGTTGCTAATATTGCTGCTGACGACGAAGAGGACGCCGAGTGGTTTGCGATTTTCTTAATTAATTCATCTCTTCTGCCAGGGCACTGTTTGCCTTTCAGCATACATCCAATTTAACATAAACATCATCTTCAGTTATGATAAGGCATGTTCTAACAGCCGAAAGCGATGAATGTGTATTTTTGTGTTCGTGAAGGGCACCGAGAAGTTCTCTTGAAGGGATGCTTGTGTACACTGTTATTTGAAACTGTTTACTTTCGGGCTTCAATCTGCCAAATCGAGCTGAAAAATGTAACCGCATGAGGTAACA
This sequence comes from Topomyia yanbarensis, assembly GCF_030247195.1. NCBI lineage: Eukaryota > Metazoa > Arthropoda > Insecta > Diptera > Culicidae > Topomyia > Topomyia yanbarensis. The sequence continues at coordinate 405,323,112 of NC_080671.1, read as the reverse complement.
AAACTCATTTTGCCGTATTAAATTTCGTATTAATTTTGGTTTTTAGTGTACAACAGATTATTTATCATTATAAAACTTCATTCTTGTAGCTGTACACGACGTGATGTACCTTTATACGGTTTCAGGTAAATGCGTGAGCTTCTCGTTTTTTGGGGTCTTTTCGTTTACCGGCGATTTATAAGAAACGAACGAAGACGCGGAAATTGCCAAAGTGCTATCGTTGATGGATCCCGAAACGGATTCCGCATGGCTGCAAGCCGAAAAGCCGTTTAGATATGCTGAGAATTTTATTTCGATGTTGCACTGTTGCATCAAAGTTATTTCGGTCCTAGGGATGCGCAATATTTTCGAAATAAGCTTAAAATTTCCTAGCAAGGAAATATTGAGAGAAAATCATCATTTTGCACACGTTACGTTGGTGGTGGTTCAGCTAAGGATATTAAAATCTATGTGCTGAATTTACTTGCAAAGTGTGCTTTTTACTGCGAAGATCATGCTAATGTGCATTTTGTTTACCAAATTGATGCCAGATAATTTGATTTTCATAAGTAAGCTGTATGGTTTAAGCCAGGGGTACATTTCCGCGTTTCCATTGGCGGAATAGAGTGCACTAATCGCCTTTTCACCACGCAAACTGATTCTTCGTGGTACTGCACCATTTTCACATTTCGTCGCTGTTGTGCTATCTTATGACAAACGCCGTTTTGGGGAAAACTGAGTTAGATATGCCTTATTACTTGTCTAAAAAATCTCTACAAAGTGGCGTTTTCAGAATTTTGATATTCTGCTTGGTTACTGAGATATAGTGAGAAACAAGCTGAGAAATTTTAAATTTTTTGCTTCAAATGACTGTGTCTGGGGCTTGGCTCAAGTTTTCTTGATGTATAAGATTTTTTTATATGTTAAACCATCTGAGGAACACAATGGCATAATCATTGTCATGCAGTTTAAGTTTTAAACTAGAAATATAGCATATTTGGCAACACTGTATCCAAAAATAGCTTTTTTTCTAGATTTCCTGACTTATTTTCTTTAAAATGCATCTGACCGATTGATGTGAATAAAAGTTAATAATTGCTGATTTTTTTCTATGGAAAATTTTCCATGTAAGATTATGACACGCCATACAAATTTTGTCATCAATACACACATATGACACGTGTGAGTGCGACTTTTGTTTACATTTATAGAATCATCAATCATCAATTGTCTTCTTTGAATTGTTTATACCATTTATAATTTTCAAAATATTCAATCTCAAACTTTAAAAATCGTTTTTCTCGAAATGTGCTAAATGGCGCTTGTCATAAGATACACAACAGCGACGATTTGTACACATTGGTGCGATGAAGATGCCGTACTGAATTATCTGTGAGTGGATATTTCTCAATGGGTAAAGCTGGTTGTCGGTGTTCGTATGGTAGGGGAGACTGAGGAGACTTGATCCCCGGGGAGACTTGATCCCATCATTGTAACTCAAAGGCGGATCAGAATACATTAATCGAATATACTAGAAAGTTGCGCAGCTTTATCTAAACATAAGTTTCTTTAACACAAAAAAATAAATTGGACATGTGTTTCCGAATTTTTACCGATTCAAAGAAAAACATCTCAGAAGAACTGAAGAAGATTTATTTTCTAAATTTTCAAACTTTTATACAATTGATAAAATCACCCACTACATACTATACTTTTGCATACAGAATTACAGGAGAATGTCAATTATATGAATACGTTATGATTGAGCTGATTTTTTTTTGTTCAACTATACTTGTACTAAAGTTTGCTGAAATAGATGCTATGGGTTCACTTGATCCCTTCAAATTCGTGGAGATTTGATCCCCTTCGCCATGCTTCATACACACCACTGAAAATAACCAAATTCACACCAGAACAATTGAAACGATTGTTGCCATAAAATAACAAAAAAATACTGTCAAAAATGAACGCTTCATCTTACAGAAACTTAACTGTAATTGTTTACTACAGTATACGTAGCAACCATGCATCCCACATTTGACGTTCCTCAACCTTAATGACGACAGCTTTCAAATAATTGCACAAAGATTTGGGGAATTCGTAAAAAAATCTTGTGAGAGATGCGTAATATGTAGTAACAACAATTTAATCAATACCACAATACATTTATAACATTGAATAGGGTTAGGTACCTATTTTTGTCCTATTAGGGAGGGTACCACATTATTTCATTATTAATTTTATTATTTCAGCTTCTTTGCTTTGTTATTAGGAGCCATTTTTTATTTCGATTATAGAGGTTTTAGCCTTAAGGTCGTTCGCCTCTTATAAAGAACCAATATAATAACAACATTGTCTTGAGAATGGTGAAAATCTTCTGTTTGAGCGCAGCAAATACTCTAATCGAGTACCCCATTTATCGCAACACCATTTGAGCCAATGCGTTGAGCAAATATGGCAGACGCTGCTCTAACCAAAGGCGTCAGATGGGTAGAATGATAATAGAAAAAGGGTAAAAATACGATTATTACCCTATATGCTCTTTTAAACACGTTTTCAAAAAATAATCAAGTGTCCCCAAATTAGGGATCGAGTCTCCACTAATAAAAGAATTTTCCAGTTTTTTGTTGTTTTCCAAAAATGCTCATAGCTCATGTTCAGTATAATATTTCCATGTAATTTTTTTATGATTATCAGTCAACCCTAGAAACAATATAAAACTACAAAAAATACATAGTGTTTGTATCATTCCACGGAGTAGGATTGAAAAATAAAAAAGGGGATCAAGTCTCCTCAGTCTCCCCTATACGTGCGATCCCTACATGCCGGGCAACATATAGTATTTACTATGTAGTTTGTATCAATAAATGCATTTAAATTTTTAACCGGTTTTTTGTTCTCCTTGGCATATCTGAACAACTGCAGCACACTAAGCCAGTGAAGTAGGCTTTTGTTTAAAATTGCTTTTTAAAAACAGGTTCAAGATTTAAAGAAACTGTTCAATGTTAGATAGGAAAAACATTAAGAGACAATCGATCAGCTTAGCTGTCAGTAAAACTGTAAAAAAATTATCCACATATATGTTTTATATTGTATTTGTGTGATAATTCTGATGCCATGGTCCAAAACCACATTTTTCCATAAAAATCGAGGGATTGCCGTTCCTATGATCACTCTTAGGGATAGATCATTCCAATATCAAATTATGGTCTTGTCAATTTTGGTCTTGTCAAACTGAAAATGACGTGAAAACCCAAGATGATACCAGGTAAGGTATAGGCATACGTAAAGCGAGTGTTTTGGTTTTACGATTGGCATAATCGACAATGCGTAAGTACTACTTCACTTCCCAAAAAAGAGATTATTAAAAACGAAATTTATTCAAACATAAAGTTTCGAATACAGAAAAAAGTGCTTTCAGCCTTTTTGAGGTTCTCAAGGCGTTTGCCACCAATAATATTATTGTAGAACCATGCCAACATCTTATGCAGATTATTTTGAATCTGTTTTGCGTATGTCAAATCTGCGACTCTTCGTTTTCTTATGCGGATTAGGGTGTCCCAAAATGACATCATGTTAAAAAAGTCATCGGTCTCACTTCTTAAATGAAAGGTTAGGGTATTGGGACCACTTTCTTCTTCGGAGTGAGTTTACTAAAACGCTTCCTACTGGTGGCGACTTTTGATTTTTTGAAAAATGGGCCGATTTTGGATCAAATTTCAAATTTATGCCTGTTGAAGTGGTCCTGAACTGTCTTAGATTTTTTTTCAACATTTTTTATTTTTCTGGAGATCCAAATGGAGAAGTTTGGTTAGTTAGTTTGTACAAATTTGGAATTATAAGAGCGGCAGGGCCATTAAAACTTAGTAAAAAGTGAAATTTTTGATGCTTTTCACTATTTTTTCTTCAAAACTAGGTATCTACAAAATTTTAAAAGTACAGAAAACACTTTATATAGTTGAGCCGAATTCAGGGGCGTAATTTTGCTGAAGAAAGTGTATAGCTATGGCCAATGCGGTATGAGTTATTTAAGTTTTTGTAAGATAACCTTTGACATTTTTAGCAATTTATCAAAAATAATGCTGTTCCAAAAAGTAAATCAGTTCAAATGTGCTTTGACCACACATTGTTTTTCGAAAAGTAGAAGGGAAATTATGAAAAATGACGTTTTCTGTACGTCTTTAGTATGTCAGGACTAGGTTTAATGAGCATCTGATTATTTTTTTGTAACTTAAGTTATAAAAATAATAACTTTGCTAATGACGCCAAGTCTCTAATTATTTTTTGAAGAGTTAATTCTTCATTAGTACTTCTAGGAGGCATTTTCAACAAAACGATTGTGTCAGAAGATGCGCTGTATTCTGTTGCAAAACTTTTTCGAGGATATTTGCCCCAAATTTGACTATTTCGGAATTATGTGATCTAAACAGTAAATTTCAGTTTTTCAACACTCACCTCACTCTTTTGCATTTTTCTCCACTTCAAAGTTCCTAACATAAAAATAAGACTTCATATACAAAATGTAAGTACGTTAATTAATTCAGCCTTCAAATATACGCCATAACTTGCCATTAACTCGATATATTTGTTTAATTTTAGTGATTTTCAAACCCGCTAGGTGACTATTAGTATAGAAAATATTTAAAAAAAAATCGTCAAATGCTCATAAAAACCGATTCTGATGTACTAGAGACAAGCGAAAAACGCCATTTTTCATCATTTTCCTTCTATTTTCCGAAAAATAATATGCGGACTAAGCCCACTTAAGTTGTTTTATTTTGTAGAACAGTGTTATTTTTTATGAATATCATAAAATGTCAAAAGGTTATTTAACAAAAACGTAAATAACTTATACTCCATTGGCCGTAGCTATACACTTTCTTCAGCAAAATTACGCCCCTGAATTCGGCTCAACTATATAAAGTGTTTTCTGTACTTTCAAAATTTTGTAGATACCCAGTTTTGAAGAAAAAATACTGAAAAACACCAAAAATTTCACTTTTTACTAAGTTTTAATGGCTCTGCCGCTCTTATAATTCAAAATTTGAACAAACTAACTAACCAAACTTCTCCGTTTGGAGCTCCAAAAAAATTAAAAATGCTGAAAAAATATCTAAGACAATGCAGGACCGCTTCAACAGGCATAAATTTGAAATTTTATCCAAAATCGGCCCATTTTTCAAAAAATTAAAAGTCGCCACCAGTAGGAAGCGTTTTAGCAAACTCACTCCGAAGAAGAAAGTGGTCCTAATACCCTAACCTTTCATTTAAGAAGTGAGCCCGATGACTTTTTTAACATGATGTCATTTTGCGACACCCTAATGCGGATACGCTCTTCTTCCCAATGAGGCAGACCCTCGATAAAAATCGGCTATAGCTATAGTTCGTTAGTTTCGGCTAATATTGTTTTAAACAGTTTATTCATACAAATGATAAAAAAATGTATGTTTTGTGCAAACTACATGATTTTTGGTTAGGGTGAGTAAAAACCCAAGACATTCGAACTCTTCTCCATTACCTCTCACTTAATCCTTGGAGAAGTTATTAAACTTTTAATGAAGTGATGTTTGAGTCAGTTTTTCATTAGGCCTATCAGCATATGGTGGTGTCGATTGCCACGGTTTTACTGAATAGTATATTTGAAAGATTTTTAGTACATGATATGAGCAATCTTTTAACTAGAAAATTTTAGTTCTACATTTCACCACATATAGGGCGCAAACAAAAAAAGTTGTGGAATAAGCCTTTTCTAGTAACTCTTGTGAATATATCCATATTCTATCTCTCTTCCTTTTAAAGTTAGCGTTGGCTCCGTCTATGCGGTGTAGTAGGACGCTAAAATGTTGAAGTCAAAAGATGACTCATATAATGTACTAAAATGGTTCCAAATAAACTATTAAGTTGAACCCAACCATTATATCGCAAAAAACAAAAAGTTCGTGGGAACTGATTCACCATCGTGTGCTGTTAAGCCCCATACAAAACTGTCTCAGACATCACTTCATTAAAAGATTAATAACTTTTCCCAAGGAAGTTGGATTGATTTGCAGTCTTCGACAAAGTTGTAGTGCAAATGCAACTTAGTGCGCTTTCTCTATGAAAATTGTCGGAAATCTCATACAAACTTTGAACACGATGCTCTCGTAGCTGGACTTGTCCAATTTGATTCAAATTGGAGCAGAGACTCCTGGTGGGACTCAGGGATGGGCCGATTGAGCTTTCGAAAATTCGTTTTTTTCTGGGAAGTATTTTTTAAAAATGCATCGACCATTTCTTTTTTGATTTTTAAACCAACTACTAAAATAAATGTAACTATCAAACTGACAACTGGTCTACTGAATTTCGTACCTGATAACATCTTTGTTCACACTGTTGTAAACTGGGCAATACTATATCATTACCCACATTCACCCATTGCTTGGTATAGGGGAGCCCGGGGCTAGTTGGCGGTTGGGGTAAGTTGGCGGAACCCCCCTTTCTTGGTTTCTATTAGACATAAAGCGCTGTCTCTCGTTGTGTACCTCAATGTGAAACGCATTATCCAATGTGCTTTTGTTGTGAAACATTAAGTTTACAGAAGCTGTGGGCGATATTGTGTTTTTGAGCATACTTTGTAAATTTTCCTAATTTTAAACATTTTACGTTATTTAAGGTGGTTTTCAATTTAATCCCCGAACGATTATATTTTTCGATAGTGTGTGAAAAGAACTTTCAGCATTCGCATAGATATTATACCTATTCATACCCAAAAGTAATTTTTTAAATCCTTTTTTATAAAATATGCGGTTGGGGCAAGTTGGCGGTACTCTTAATAGTGCAAAAATAATCATCATATATTTTTATTTCTGGAATTCACTCCAAAGTAAGAGAAACTTTTTCTTGTGTCTCTCGTCAATGCAGGGGACAATTATTTCAATCTATCGCCTGAATAATTTCGAAAATTTGCTTTTGAATATGGAGTACTAAACCGGCAACAATTTCGACTTTTTTCGGAACACTGTTAAATCAAACGGTAATTGGCTTCACATACCATTTGTCAAAGATGAGCTTATTCCGAAAACTCTAAGGCACTCACAAGAATTTTCAAGTTTGTATGTGAAAATATATGAAAAACTGTTTTAATCCACCTAGCGGTACAATTGTGCCTTTCTCAATCATGAACATGAGAATTTTATCGTTGTTAAAATTCATTAAAAGTTTTCGAATGAATAAATTACATTTTTATTATATTCGATATGACAACTACATACGAGAAAAGAATTCATTATTCGAGTTCTAAAATTTTGTAAAAAAAGGCCGAATCGAAAACTTTTCCCATCAGAACCAGTAAATAGCGGTTTCAGACTTAGTTTGGTCGTCTTGATCAACTGGTGGGAGAAGAATAATGTTCGCACCATGTGTAGGAATGATACTTTATGCCCAAATGGTCTAAACACGAAACGCTGTTTACGAAAATTTTCCGAAACAGCCACGGTCAGGGCCGCAGAGAGAAAATACGGGCCCGGGGGGGTACAACGTACGGGCCCCCACCAATGTGTATTGCCTGAGTACAAAAAAGTCAATGTTTGAAATCAATTGGAGTTCACTGATATTATGTATAGTACACTGAAATTTTATATTTATGTACCATTTTTTTGCTCTAGTTGTTTGTAGTGCCAATGAAGGAAAAAAACGTAGAGTTTTTTATACTTTGGGAGTTTTTAATACCTCTTCGACAGTTTTGGTGACTTTTTAAAGCGCCATTTTTGTTAATAGTGTTTATAAAAGTAAGGAAATGGCAAGATTAAAGATGTAGTTATCACAAAAATTAAAAATATCTAAACGGCGATCAACGGCAAAAGGTAAAAAACAATAGGAAAACTAAATATTAAAAGAATGTACAACAGAGCTAAAACAACAAAATCAACCAAATAAACAAATTATTGTCAATTGTTAAAAATGTTTATTCGAGAAAAACTAAAACAAACTATAAAATTTCACCATTTGTTCAATAATGTTCGACTTTTTTAATCTTCGCCATTTGTTTTTCTAGTTTCCTGCTTTCCTTTATCAATTGAAAGCAGGAAATTAGAAAAACAAATGGCGAAGATTAAAAAAGTCGAACATTATTGAACAAATGGTGAAAATAGTAAAAAATCGATAAGAATGTTGGAAATTTTTTTAGAATCAATGAAAATGAATAAAAACTACTAAAAAGAATAATAATATAGAAAACATTAATATAAAAAATACATAAAACTGAAAAACTCGATAAATCAAGAATAATAAAATTTATTTAACATTAAAAACAAAACATATTTAAAGCAATAGAAAAAATAAATAAAACGCTAAGAATGCATAAAACTAGAGGAGTAGGGGAACACGGGGCTATTCGGACCAACTTAAGCAAATCGCTCTTTTAGGATAGATGTGAAAAAAGTTACCGGTCAAAAGTTCTAATTGTTAGTTTGAAACCTCAGCTACATTTTGGTGCTATAAAAGGTTCATTTTCACCACTCAATGGCAGCGCTAGTCGACGATTTGCAAACTTCTACGTTTTTTCATCCTTTTACAATGTAGGGGTAATTCGGACCTCCCTACGGGGCAATTCAGACCATCACTTTTCTTTATTTTTTTTACAATGGAATTAAGTTTACCTGTGAATTAGATACAAGAGACACTCCTTAAGAAGCAAAAAAAATGCCGCAGCCGCAAGCCGCTGAACGGTGATTTACGGAATAGGGGGTCCGAATAGCCCCGTACGTTCATATCGCACAAAAGTGGTGAGCGTCTCGAAAATATCTGTGTTTTCACCCAAACAAAAATTATTCCATAAAATAGGAGCCTCAAGCTTTCCAAAACACTTATTTTTATTTTTTATTTTTTCACTTTTATTTGTAGCTTTAATCACGGTTTTTCAATTATAATGATTTTTGTTTTGAGAATGACAAAACAACGAAACACGTTGCATCTCCATTCTACAACGAACAAAGATTCAACTTCAACTGTCAAAATTAATGTTTCAGAACAGCGGTGCCACGAATATATACGATAGTCTGATAGTCTTGCTATTTTCTGAGAAATCGAGGGGGCCGAATTACCCCCACTGTCTTAATAACCCCAAAAACAAGAATAAAATAACTATAGAGAAATTAAAAAAAATGGACGAACTAGAACATTTTGAAAAACTGGAAAATTGAAATGATAAAAAGACGAAAAAGTAAAGGAAATTGGAAGTATTGAACAAAAACGGAGCAAACAGACAAAATGGAAAACGAAAAATAGTAGAAAAAAAGCCAACGTGGTATACTATAGAAACACAAAAATGAAGATATTAACACGAAAAAAATTAATAAAATGGATATTATTTAAAGAATAGGAAAACCACTAGAAATGAAATTTGAAATAAATTCAAACAACGAACTAAATGTAAAATTAAGAAAAAGTGAGCCTAGTGATAAGAAAATAAATCAAATGGTTTTTTAGGAAAATAAAGAAAATGCTAACGTATAGGAAGATGTCAATAGAAGAAGTACTTTCCATGTAGGTTAAATGGAAAACATGAAGAAATAACAATAACGAATTAAATCTTAAGAAAAAGGTATAAAAAATAAATAAAATTATATTAAATGAACAATGGGAAAAAAACAAAACTACGATAAACGGAAAGCTAAAAATTAGAAAATGAGAAGGAAAATAGGAGAAATGTAAAAAATTAAACAATAAGACAAATTGGAATAAATTTGAATAAGTAAAATTGCTTTTGGAAATGCAAAAAATATGAGAAAATAGGAAATAGAAAAAGGCTATGGCAAGAATAAATATAGTAAATAGACAAATTCTAAAAATTAGATGAAGTGACAAGAGAAATAATTAAAAAAGCAGGGTATTAAAATATGAAACAATAAGAAAAAAAATAAAGAATGCAGAATTTTCTCGAAAAATTGCGAATAAAGTTAAATAATAGAGAAAAACTATAAATTAAAGTAAGTGATAGTGATAGCAATAGAAAAAAAGCAAAAGTAAGGAACGTTAAAAGATGGATAAAATAAAAGTATGCAAATAGATAAAAAAGGCAGAATCTTACAATTGTACGAATACAAATACAATCCACAACTTGAAAAAATAGATCAATGAAATTTTAACAAAATAAAAATGTAAATGTAGGAAAAAAAATGAAAAAAAATCAGTAACAAGGATCAAATTTCAAATAAGGGTTGTGGTTGGATTTTACGCTATGCTGGTTTCGAAAACATTCATAATCCTACAAAAACATGAATTATTCTTATTTGTGTTGGTGTGTTAGCACTCCTTAAAATATTTTACAAGAATGTTTTCTAGAAATAGTTCAAAAATAAAAATAAAATCGTTACGTTCAGGAAGCGACGTTCAAAATCTCACGCTCACTCCTCCAAAACGAAAAGATTTTGTATGCGGATTTAACTTGCTACAGTAGTTAGCTAATCCTGCTAACTAGTAGATTTAGTTTAATAACATAGTTAAATTATCTCTTCGAAATCAATCAAACACAATTTAGCAATTTAGTTGAACGTATGCTTCTTAGAATCATTGGCAGCTGCAGGATTGTGAACTGAGAGATCTTCTCTTCATGCTCCATGACATATAAAATTCAAAACAAAACTATTAACACTATACTCGTCACGAAAGGGGCTTGTTGTGTACGCAATTTGCTGTTATAATGAAAATGTCGATAAAAGGCCGTATTTGAAAGAATTGCAAAACGTATTTATTTTTTCCATCCCTGGCCTCTTTGCTAGGGGGAATTGGTGCTGGAAACACTCACAATGTTGAAAACTACATATGAAAGTCGCTAGTAAACTGCCTGGCTAAAGTTCTGGAAAGGTTTGTACGTTGCTTCTTCCAACATAATTGACGTATGTCAGCAGGGATTTGTCAAAGAAACGTTTCGCCACTTCGAACATGATGACGTGCATAAGTCTTCTAATTCCAACTGTCGAGAAGCATCAACATGTGGCGGTAATATATTTTACTTTCATTCTCCCACAACATTACTGTTTTGAAACTCCAGGGACTAGGTTTTTCTGGATGGATATCCAGCTCTCTGCATTCTTACAACGATCCGCTTTCTTTAGAATTGGTACCACATACTCTAGCGCCTTCGAAACGCCAACCGGTGTACCTCAAGGAAGTCACTTAGGGCAACTTATCTTTCTCTTGTTTATCAATGATCTCTGCATCCGCAAAAGATCCGGAAAACTACTCTACGCTGATGATCTGAATATCTTTCGTTCAATTTCCTCAGGACTCGATTTTACTGTGCTCCAACATGATATAGCCAATATAGAGGAATGGTGCTTGATGAACGGCACACGCCGAAAAAAGCTACGTCATTTGAGTATGACCCTTTTACAAAAATGTTTCGGTATAATCTCGTATCGGAATATGATTTTTATAGATTGTGTATCAATGAATGGCAAACCAAACATATTAAATTTTAAATTTAAATTTTTGGATTAATTTCGAATTCTTTTGGTATATCAAGAGTTTTCGATGACTCATTTGACCAATTGAGCTCTCAAATAGAGGTAGGGTTACCGCCTCTAGTGGTACTTTGACCAGCGAAATTTTACTGAGCAGGGGATAGACTTCAAGAGACACATGGGTATTGGTTGAAATCAATTAGAATTTCGAATTAAAGTGATCACTCGACAGAATTTTGGAGCGCTTCTATTGCTTTTTATTGTATGAAACGCTTAAAAACAAATAAATATGCACTGTTTTATTTCTTATGTAGCTCGTAGCACTAGGAGGAAAAATATCTTATTTTCTTCACATTCACCGTAGAGTGTAATGTTTTGGTAAAGCACTCCCTCTTTCTGTGCCGTTCACATTTAGTTGCATGTTTTTGCATTTGTTTATAGTTTTGTTGATTTAGTTGGATGTAGTGATTGGTTTTCTCGGATATTCACAAAGAATCCAAAAGCACCAGCCACTCTCGCTGTGAAGGATAACCCGAGCTTTGCTCTGTTCCTCAATAAACAAACACGGGGTGTGAAATCACACTTCAGTTTCTTTCGAGAATCTTTGTGAGGAACATTAATCCATTGAAGCGAAAGTTCAATGGGGTAAAGTAAACCCAAATGGCTCTTTTAAAATATTTGTCAACGCCAAGAGGGGCCCTCCTTAACAATTAAGGCCTACACGCAAAATTGCAAAATAATCCAATGGATTCTTCCGGGCGAATTCGGATTTACCTGAACGAAGGAATTCGCCTCCGAAAACCGGCGTGGCAACCCTAAGCAGGGTTTTTTTCTTTCAATAATTACTTTCGATACTAATCCAGCGCTTTCGAAGATTGGAAATTTAATAAATCAAAAAAATCGATTTCAGATTGGTGAAATTTGAAGACAACCTCATGACTTCTAATCAAACCATTTAATTGTTTAACCCTTATTAGTCTGATCATATTTTTGTTTCGATTATAGACATTTTAACCTTAAGGTCATTCGCTTCTTCATTCAGGTTAAGAATTTTCCCGTAACAAATCTCTATTCCTGTGCGGGGTTGGGATTCGAACCCAGGCGAGCTGCGTACATGACATTCAATGTACAAATTCCGCTATGCCCGCTCGAGTCTGATCTTGTTTCGATACGAGAATTAGGTTAGTATAAACATAGTTGATATCAAATATGCAGTAGTTTAGAATTTTCGCTATTCTAGTTATCTCATACACAAGATATTGAATTTTTCATTGTATTCTCAAATAATTTTTTGTCGAAAAAGTATTTGTCAAAATTTTAGTTTCTATTAAAAATCCGGGCCCCCTTCAAAGCTCCGGGCCCGGGGGGAAACACCCCGGTCCCCCCCCCCCTCTCGGCGGCCCTGGCCACGGTAATATTAAATTGAAAAAAATTCCACACAGCCACGATAATATTAAATTGAAAAAGATGCAAAATCGGCAAAGTCCCAAAAAGTCGACTTTTATAAAAAAAAAATTTTCGAGATAACATAAAATCTCGACGTTCCATGTATTTTAAAGATGTTTGGCATCAAAAATACGAATTCGATTTCTGAAATTTCATGGGGTCCCCTTTTAAAAAAAATCGAGTTCCGGTTTATATGGGAATTTTATATGTGACCGGACGGTTTAGTCTATATTCCCGGAACCATATAAGCGATCCGTACGAAATTTTATAGACATCTGTGGGGATGTTATAGCTATCATTTGGGACTAAGTTTGTAAAAATCGGCCCAACCAATTCCGGGAAACTGATGTGAGTTCGTTAATTTTGAAAGATGGCCGCTTTTCGTCTATGGTGGTCAATATAGTCAACGAAAGTTTGGTTGGCCGTCGGTGGCCTAGAACTGAAAATTTAAGTTGTTTGAGAGACATTTTAGCGAAATTTTTACCTTTTTTGCTTTCATCGGAGTATCGGTTTGAATCGTAATTTGCTATGTGATCGCACGCCACAACCCGTAACTCCAGAACCGGATCGGGATGAAATTAAATAGCTATTTACAAGGGCGCAACACCTTTCATTTGAGACTAAGCTTGGTTGAATCGGTCTAGCCATCTCCGAGAAACCGATGTGACTATTATTCTGAATTTAGATACTTCCGCCGAGGCTTCCAGAACCGACGACGGTAGCCAATGTGGCAAAAGAGACTTTGAATGGCTATTAGTCACCTAATACTACAAATCGAGGCAGTTGTGGTCATATTTTGGAAAAAAATTCACCTTTATACATTCATTGCAGAATTTATTAAAATCGACATTTTCTACGTGATCGTACTCATCACCCTGTAATTCCGGAACCGGAAGTCGGATCCATTAGAAATTCAATAGCAGCCAAAATCGGTCCATCTCTGAGAAAAATGAGTGACATTTTTGGTCACATATTCACACACACAGACGCACATTTATACACACACACATACATACACACACGCACAGACATTTGCCGAACTCGACGAGCTGAATCGAATGGCATATGTCACTCGGTCCTCCGGGCCTCCGTTAAAAATTCGGCTTTCAGGGAAATTGCAATACCTTTCTATTGAGAAAGGCACAAGAAACAATAAATTCAGTAAAAAATGCCAGTATCATCTTATGCATCCCATAATCTGCAGATAGCTTAAGGTTTAAAGAGAAACATTGCCGACGACTGCAAATTGATCCGATTTTGCATTAAAAAGATATTCTCATTTAAAGTTATGTGTTGCCTCTGTTTCTCCCACATGCTTAGAATAGGAATTTTAAACAAAATCGGTTGATCTTAGTTAAATAACTTTGTCGGGGAACCTCCAATAAATATGCAACCTTCAACAAAGCTGTTCGTTATAAAATAAGCTATGCGAACATAAGTTTTGAGTGCAGAGTTACTGTGGAATTTTTTTTATTTATTTATAAGTTTTTATCTCCGAGTTTCCATATATATTACTATAGAAACTTGAAACCTCTTGTGGGTGAACTAGGGTGAACAACTTACCCCGAGGCTGGGGTAAGTTGGCGGCTTTTCCGCGTCACATATTTTTGTCTCTAGAAATGAAGACAACGTATCAAACATTTTAATAAAATTCAGTCATGTTGCCAACAGTCTACCCTTTCATGCAACGTGTTCTATTTTGCAAGATCTACCAAAATCAAAGCGGTAAAAAATGAAAACTGAAAACACCTCCAACTAGCCCCGGTCTCCCCTAATATCGAACAGAACCACTATTGTTTTTCCATACTCGACCATACAAACAACGGATTGTTAAGAACGGTCACCATTCCAAAATATGCTTTTTTCCGTATACATTGTGACAACATACCAATTAGGAACCATATAGTTCATGGTGACATGAACAATTTAGATCTAGCGATGCATAAAATATAAGGTAAATATAAAATATATCTTCCCTTTCACATTTCAATTCTATCGGTTGAAGAAGTTTTATTTTGTTACTCGTCTTTTGCAAAAGTTAAGTGGACTGACGCTTTATCCAATTGAGCTATCGCCGTAATATTGAAAGACGACGGTTATTGATCATGTTAAACTACAGATTTTTGGAACAGGGTAAACAGATAGGGTGGGTGCTCCTATAGTTGAGGTGTACCAATAGTTGCAGTAGTGGGTTATACGCCTAACTAAGGTACCAACCATCAACAAATATTTTTTATCGATTCATCGCACTAAAATTATGCGACAATAAAACTGTTATCCTTGAAATTTGCTCAAATAACTATTGAAAAAAATGATTTACTTAGAATTTTGAGCTCCCTTGCATCTATAGTTGATGTAGTGTACCTATAGTTGCATGTCCCATAAGAAAGCAATGGGATTTGCAACAATAGGAACCGAAATTAGCGATTGCACCACTATTGGTGCATGTGTTCCTATAGTGGTACAAGCGGTTTTGAATACATAAATTGGTTATTAAGCCATCTTTATATTTTTCCTATGAAGCAGGGACTGAAAGCTTTCGTTTAATGTATTAACATTGCCCATAGGTCTATTAATCTATTTTTTATCAAAAAATTTCCTTAAGCATGCGACTATTGGTACATCCACCCTACACCAGAGTAATATTGACCTCTGCCACAAAATAGGATACACGGAAGATATTGAAAATGATAACTAAAATGAGTGTGGTTGTTTAATAGTTGAATTATTATCTTGAAATATATCATTAGTATTCCCAATATGGTGAGTATAATATGAATAGTTTGAATATGGTTCCGAAGCTTTCTGGAATGGTATTTATTTATACGGGAAAGGAGTTATATAGACGTCAAACGTAATTTGACATTTTTATGTCAAAAACTTAAAACTAGCTAGACCACCTCAAACAAAAAAGTCATAGTTCCAAGCAATCTTATTGAATATATTATAATCGCAAATCAAGTTCTTTCGTTCTCCTATAAAATAAAACTAGTTTTGTCAAAATCTGACCTAAATCAAAAGAGCAACATTTGAAGTGAACATAGAAATTGTGGTTTCGAAATGAAAATCATTAAAAAGTCCGGACATTGCTTCGTTTAAACTGCTGTTAAAAATCCAGTTCTTATCCAATGATCAGAAAATGTTGAATATATATCATTAAATACATGAGAAATTCAGGAAAAATATTAAATATCAATATTTCAAACATAAATTATTGAGGTTTCGTCCGGCCTCCAGCCACTGTGCGCCGGCTAGTGACAGATTGCTACTTGCTGGTTGTATTTCCAAACGACAGTTTTATTTCTTACACGCATTGAAAACTTCACCTGTATGTCAGTTCTCAGTGCCATAACATAAACATCCGATTATTCTTTAGCATCGATATCAGTTGCTGTATATATATTGTAAGCGGAGTTTTGCTTGCAAAATAACATCAAAATCAATGGAGAAATAATTAGAAGACCGTCTTCGAACGTCCCATCGAAGCTTTTATCTATTGGAATATGTTCCTTAAACTATTTCTGAGAGATGTTAATCGAAAATTTATAGTGAAATAATTGCCATCAGCGGTCAAAATCTAATCACTCGAAAATTTCACTATAAATTTTCGATTAACATCTATCACTCACCTTTTTCACTATAAATTTTCGATTAACATCTATCAGAAATACTTGCTTGTTATTAAAAATAATTTTTAACGTGGAACTACGTTTCTGTTTTGCAAAATCATCAAAAATGATGTGTAACGAAATTACACATAATTTTTTTATGAATTAGTAAAGTGCACGTCCATTAGAGCATTGCTAAATTTTCAAAAATTTCTCAATTCCCAAAGGCGACAAATTGTGACAAATGTCAAAGTATGCTCAGATGCCAAATTTCACATCATTTGGACAATTCTAGTCCCCCGCCCACTTCGCATGAAATTTTTAAAATTGGTGCTATGGGAAAATATGAAGAAAAAATATATTAAATGCTATAACTTTTGAAGTAGCACTCAGAAAATTACAATTCATACCTTAGTATTTGAATGGAGACATTTCTGTTCCTCGAAAAATACGGGAAAATGGGGTACTGGGTCTTTTTATCCCCAAATTCCTCTATTTTTAATAGTTTTTTGCTCCGTGATGCAAATCATACATATTTTGTAGTTTTTCTAATGTGAAAAAATTTCTGGAATCGAACGGTGCCTCCGAATACGAGAAGCTCTATAACGCCTTTTGTCATTCATATTAAATTTTATCATTTTCTCGTGCATATATCTCTATTATTCTTCAATCAATTTTCATAAAATGTAACTTGTTGAACGTAGAAAATTCTAAAGAATAAAACAAAAATAAATTCGCTACCGGTAAAATTCAGAAACATCAAATTTTTTGACATTTACTCTAAAAATCACATTTTTTCGTTGAATGTCCTAATACCTCAACTTATCCTATTTTTCCAGGAATGAATGTGTTCTCATGCGATCCCTAAAAGTATTTTATACTAAAAGTAGTAAATTAAATAAGAATTTATTGTTAAATAGAGTTGATATGAGCTATCTAATAATAAAAATGTGAAATCGAGACGAAATGTCAGAAAATTTGATGTTTATGAATTTAGCCAGTAACGAATCTATTTTTATTTTATTCCTAAGGTTTTTCCACGGTCAACAAAGTACAGTTCATTAAAATTGAGTGAAGAAAAATAGAGATATGTGCAAGAGAAAATGATAAAAAGAATGACCTAAATGTTTCAATTAAAATACGTTGTTACACTAGCGGCATCTGTATAATGGTTCGCATGGTAGTCTTCGTCGATAAAACAATACGCAAAATCCAAAGTACATCGATGTTGAACCAGGTATGCTCGAACGAACAAACGTTCTTTTGTTCCTGTTAAAGATCGTTTTTCCAGCTTTTTATTACATTATGTATGCACAATTTCACAAAACTGTCCTTTAAAAGCAAAAACAAGTAACAGAATGCATACACTTTCAATTAATTCTGAATACTATTTTGATGCATATTACTTATACATACGCAGCTGAGGGAATTGCACAGTGCACACCTTCTGTAATATCAAAACACTAATCGAGAAGCGTCCCTGATTCAAACATGGCGGAGCAATCTGTCGTAATTTGACAGTAGCGATCGCGTCATTTCAAAACAAACGTTATTTTGTATGGGACACCTTTAGAATGCCTCTGTCACGTCGGTTCGTCGGTGCTGTAACCCCCACTTCTCGTATTCGGACAAAGGTCAAAAAGATATAGTTCGATTTCTGAGATTTTTTCATCTTAAGAAAAAATGAAAAATATGCATCACGCAGCAGAAAAAATGTAATAAATGGGGGATTTTGGGGATAAAGAGGCTGAGTACCCCACTTTCCCGTATTTTTCAAGAAAATATCTCCATTCAAATACTAAGGTTATTTCCTGTATGAATTGTAATTTTCTGAGTGCTGCTTCAAAAGTTATAGCATATAATATATTTTTCATCCATATTTTCCCGTAGCACCAACTTCGAAAATTTCAAGCGAAGTGGGCGGAGGTGTAGAATTGTCCAAATGATGTGAAATTTGGAATCTGAGCATACTTTGATATTTGTTACAATATGAGAGGAGCCCCCTCTCCGGCGGGTTTGAAAATTAAAAAAAAAACTTTTTTTTGCAATGCGCTAACGTCCATATCCAAAACAAAAACGTTCCGCGTTAAAAATTATTTTCAATAACAAACGACACGAATAAGTTGATTTTCAAATCTAGAAGGAAAATCTTTCAACCAGCTAAACATAAGAACTCATCCCTAGTGCATTGAGCCGCTTCAACGAAATTCACGCCCGCGGCACAATAAGGAAGCATGCATGAAATGGGAATTAATTTTATTCAAATTTCGTCTGTCGAGAGGAAAACTAGCGGGCTCGAAAATTGAGATAACAAACGAGTGATGATTTGCTCTGTGCGTTGAGATTGAAGCAATATTCGCCGAGCAAGTTCTGAAAGTATGTACGGCCACGGGCGATTTAGTGTCGAACTTGTCGCCGCTGTCGTTATGTTTTTAGCAAGTTTTATAATAGAGCATGCTAAGAAATTCTCCATAAAAGTAAAAACATATATTAACCTTTTCAATGATTAGTATAGAACCGGTTCCATTTTGGGAAAAAATATTGCTAAGGCCCGATTCGACGAATTGATTTGAATTCGATCATAGAAATACATCAGCTTACTTCGGTAATAGGTACCAACGCACTTCAAGGAATCTTTACATGTGTACATCTTTGGGATTTACTTAATAATTATTGAGACACCTATGTGCATTTTTTTTCAAAGTTGGAGTTGTTAATCAAAAATTAATCCTCCTAGCCGTGAGAAACACTCGCGGCGTCCCACAGAGGAGTAATTGGGGTCGAATCCTGGCCAAAATTATTTGCTGCTGTGATTGTTGTTATTATGCCTTAATTTGAACTAAAAATAGACAATTACTAGTTTTTGGAACAATTTGGCATCTACCCACCTATCAGTGCAGAGGCCAATTTTCTATATCCTTTCGCATACTAGTAATTTCTAGGTGATCTTTGTGAATACATTTGTTTTTCCAGTTGCATAAACATTTGATCAGTGGGAAAGGGAGAAGAAAAGGGACGCCTGTGCATATTTTCATAGAGATACGTTTTGGCAAACATAATATTTGGCACTACAGCATTTCGGTGTACCTCAAATTAGTAAAAATTTCAATATTTTCAAATCGCTTGGGATTGGTGGATCGGACAAGATCGGAAGAGTTCGAATAATTTTTGTATAGCTGAAATCTTGTTTTGTAATACTGCTTCAGCAACTTTGCCGGATCTAGCCGTATAATGTAACATTTTTATCATTCAAATTTGGAATAAAATGTTTAAAAAAGGTA
Organism: Topomyia yanbarensis; assembly: GCF_030247195.1. Lineage (NCBI taxonomy): Eukaryota > Metazoa > Arthropoda > Insecta > Diptera > Culicidae > Topomyia > Topomyia yanbarensis. The sequence goes on along the minus strand of NC_080671.1, from coordinate 405,303,357 downwards.
TTTTTTAAAGTTGGTGCAATACACAGCAAGTCTCTTTTTTAGTTAGTTTTAAGCTGAAGTTAAACAAACGGTTGTGTTGAACTACGTTTGTAATAATATTGTCTTATTTAATACAGTCATCATCACAAGAAAGCGATTTTGCAGAATATATAACGAAAACGATTAAAATATCCCTTAAAATATCATCATTGGGCATACATGCAAAAATTCTTTAACAATTCTTGATATACTCCTAATGTTACCACGTTATGCAGTAGGTTCTTAGGTATATAAAAAAATATAACGAAACAAAAAAATCAAAAAAAAAATATTTTGGTTTTTGGCCAAGAATTTGTTCTAGTTACTCCTCTATGCGTCCCAACGACCCCACGAATGGGACACCCTACTCGAACCGATACCGAAGCAGTTTTTTCATTAGGGTATTTAAAAAGAAACTGACAGCTCGACATCAATACAGTCATCAATCATAAACACACATTATCGTGCGCACAATATCCATACACCCACTCTTCACAGCGCACGGGCTAGAAACAATCGCGTTAGGATGAGACTATAGCGAATATTGCTTTTCAAACATCAAAACCTTTGAAAGGTTTCCCTCCGATGTCGGCGCAGAGAAAACCATAACATTTCGAAAGGATCATCATTCGCGAAAGGTGAAGAAGACACATAAATCATGCTTTACGCGAAGAACTTCTCGCTTTTCAGTCGCGGGATCAGAAACAAAAACAAGAAGGTAGCACCGATTGGTAATGGAATGTGGCATTAGCGCGTCAATGCTCCGACTCCGCTGGAAGACCTTTCGCATCGGTTGACGAGGAATTTTCTTACCGTGCCGCATAGTTGACCCCTCGGCTGATTTATCTTTGGCCATTTCGGTGAGGAGTGGCGCGGTATCGCCACAGGAAATATATCATACACATAATACCTATGCTACGGGGTTAAGAATTGATTACAGAAGCGCAGAAGGTGATCAATCAATTTGCCGTGTCTGTTTTGGTTCCGCCCTGTCAGAGGATTAGTCGATTCGATCGCCGAGCGGCACGGGTCATTGCTGATGGTGTTTTACCTTCGACAACATTTTAAGCGACACCGCTCTGCGGCCATCGCTGCCGCAGCCGTCAGCCGATAAATAGCTGCATTTGTCATATTGTTTTGACGGGTGCATCAAATGGTTCGGACGGCATATTAGCGGTAGGTCCCGTTGCACCAACGCTGGTTTTGTGAGTTAAAAGACTCCTTGATTTGTTTGAAGTGGTGTGGTTTTTCAGTGGTTCTTTATGTGCTAAGGATGGTCGTTGTAAATCTGAGAATGCCTCTTAGGAATTAGGAATTACTTGCAATTTTTATTTCACTTAGATTTTTTTAAAATTTGAGCTTCTGAACATTTAAATTTACATAAGTAATCATAAAAAATCTTGCGCGATGTATGGAATTCTAAAGTTCAAGATCAGTTTTGTGTCCTTTGTTTTCGTAGCTAGAGCTTTAAATAATGCAACAAAGATTACTTAAATCCGACCTACTCAAAACCATACATTCCGCATTCTCATATCGGATGGACAAAGTGCCTTCCCACGAAGCAATTTTAAATTCCCGTAAATCAGCAGCAAAACAGTACAACAGTCAGACAGTCGGCCCTAATAGGCAGCACGATCTCAATTTAACTTCCAAATACGGCGGGCTCGAAATTCGGGCGGACAGTTAGTACCTACAGCCGGGCGAGGGCTGAGATCATGCTGATGCTTTGTTGCATCCCAATGCCCACCAACATCAAGCGCACCATCATGATGCGCTTATGTGTTGCCGAAATTATGATCGTGCACCTTCAATTGCTTCCTTTTACAGCATTGGGAGCCTGCTTTTGCGGTAATACTGCAACTTTTTGTAGGTATGTCGTTTGCTGCTAAGTAATTGCACTTTGAATGCAGGCGTGATTTTTTTTTATTACCTCTTCCATTGTTGTTGATTCGCCTTTTTCAGGGGTTCTGCTTTTTGCACCGTCCGATCCGCGACAGCACGGCTCCAATGTTGTTTGGGCATGTTCGGGCTTCAAATCACGGAAACAAATTTGAAACGGGCACTAATGACAAACTGACTTAAGTGTGAAGGCTCTTCCTGGTTAGTCAGATCCGGGGTGCATTTGTTATTTTTTGTTTTGTTGTTCTGGAATCCTTACTGGGGTGGTATGACTGGTTGTGGAACTGCACAAGTGCAAGAGTGATAGAGATGCATGGGGTCCAATGAAGTGTGGGAACAACCAAAATTGCACTGTGGCTCGTCTGAGCTGGAAGAAGTGGAATTACGAGGATTCGATCCGTTTAGCGGAGTTTGTGCATCTTCGCTGTTTACGATGACTAATTGTGCCGGAACAAAATTGTGTCTGTGGACTGAATATACCCTGTTTGAAGATATGGACCTCTGTCATCTACGGATTGGAGAAAATAATTATCACAATGGTTGGAACGCTTTAGAGAACATGAAGATAAGAACATCACAAGGAGTTTTTAATGTGACAGATCAAATTTTGATTTTTATTCTTAGGGGAAAATGGATTTTTGTTTTTCTGACAATCTGGAAATAAAAGGATTCGCAGCTGGATATACCAACCGGGGCATCAGTCGTGAATTCATGGTTGTTAATACGATACATTGTCCACGAAAATTTATCGGCGTTACTCGTTAGCGATAATGTATCGTCATCGGAAAATCCGTTAACGATAATGTCATTGTCGATAATTGTATCGTCGTATTCATCGTCATCGTCGGTTCATCGGTTATCGCGATACATTTTGCGTTACTTTCCCGTTTATTGGAGTTGAAGTTAATGCGGTTAACTTTCAATTGTTAAGAAATATCTATTGAAGGACATGTTGTTGGCAGTTGAAAATCAATAGTTTTGGACATTTTCTATGCACAGCGGGGTCCGACGATGCGTGAAAATGAAATTTTATCAACTTTTCGGGAAAGTGTTTTATATTGAAGGGAAAGTTGTAGGCAGTTGAAAATCAATAATTTTGGACATTTCAATATGAAGAAGGGTTCGACGATGTGTCAAAATCGAATTTTTTCAACTCTTCGAGTAAGTTGGTACACAGAAGAGTCCCAGGTGCACAGTGTTTCCAAGCGGCAAAAAGGTGATCAAAATTGTTTTGACCATGAAAAAAACAAATTTTGGGCTATTGTGTAATTAGTAATTTTCAGCACGCAAAAACATACATTGAAAAAACTACTAAACCACTATTATTAGGCCATTCGTAAATTACGCTACACATTTGAGTGGTGTGGTGATTAAAAGATTTTATTATAATTTTAATTTAAACTATGTAAATATGTATATTCTCCTTTTTAAAATCCAAAATCTTCTGGATTTTAAAAAGGAGAATATACATATTTCCATTGTTTGATTTGCTTTTCTAGTTGGGAAGCTTTTAGCTCCCTCCTCCGTTTCTTCTCTCCACTATGTAACAAGATGCTTCATGCTTCCTTCTTTTACCCTTAAATATGTAGTGTAATTTATGAACGGCCTCATAATAGAGTGAAGACCCGTTTTTATCAGCCCCATGGCGAATTTTAGGCTGATAAAACGATGTCATTGACAAAATCGGTACATATTTTTTCAGGTTCTGAAGAGACAAAGTCGAAACACACACACCTGGACTAACATATTTTTTTCTTTCTTTTTAATAAATCGTAGCGGTTAAAATATTCTGCTTTGGTCCCTCGACAAATCCTCATAACCCGTTCTGATTATTTAGTAAAAATTTCCCTTAAGGAGGTCTTACAGTACAGTATTATTATTTTTGTATATTTTGCATCTCTAAGATAAGAAAAATTTGCTTAACCCTTAAATGCGCAATGTTGTTTTAAAACAACATTGCGAAAACCATCTTAAAATTATCATAGTAACGTATTGAAGCTGTGAGATAATTTTCAGAAAATTTGAAAAAAATTGGTTTGCGCCTTTAAGGGTTAAGAAGGAATTTACTCGAATTTGACTTGAACGTAGGCTAGAGCCCACCAAACGATTTTAATAGTGTTTGTTTTACAGATTCGTATTGGTATTCGTCTGCGAAAATTTGCGGCTTCCATACCAAAATATTGCTTTTTGGACACTAAAACATATGATAACTTCTAGGTTGTAAGAGATACAAATAAACTTACATTATAAAAATTCTGTATGTTCTTATGCTGAACAAAATCTTGGAACAATTTGAAATTCTACAAAATTACCAGGAAAAGTATTTTAAAAAAAGCAATTTTCAGGGGTATATCAAAGAAATATCCACAAAGGTAAATTAAAATCGACAGATAGACACATAGTCTCTTCAGCGAAGTTAATACTTAAGATATTCCCAACAACTTTGCCAAATAAAGTTTTTTATTTTCATAAATGACCAAACAAAAACTTGCTTCTCAGCTTTACAGGGATTAATCACCCAACTAACACTTTTTAAATGTAAAAAATATAGATAAACTTTTCTGAAGACACTATAGCTAAAAATGTTTTTCTGTCGCCATTTTGCCACTTTGGAAACCCTGTGCACTGGTGGATATCCTGTGAATTGAAAATGTCCAAAACTATCGATTTTCAACTGCCAACAACCTGCTCTTCAATATAAAAAGTTCGAGAAAAGTTGAAAAAAATTCTATTTTGACGCACCGACGGTACATTGAAAATGCCCAAAACTATTGATTTTCAGCTTCCAACAGCATGTCCTTCAATAGTTATTTATTTCTAAACAATTGAAAGTTAACCGCATCAACTTCAACTCCAATAAACGGGAGAGTAACGCAAAATGTATCGCGATAACCACCGATGAACTATAGACGATGACGATGAATCCGACGATACATTATCGTTAACGGAGTTTCCGATGACGTTGACGGGTGGTTAACGTTATCGATGATGACGATTAATTATCGATTAACAACCCTGCGTGATCAGTCATGTCAATCGCCAACATAAGCTGTGTGTCATTTTTTGGATTTATTTTCTAACTAACGACCTCATCAGCAGTTAGTTGCTGACGAGAAGCACCTGAATAAAAACATGCTTTTTGCTTTGATTTTTTTTTGTTTTCTTCAGGTTCTTCTTGACAATGGTACAATAATTCTCGATTAGGCTGATCTCTGGCGCGTTGGAATTATTCGTGTGCTTCAGCACTACATGCAAGTTGTTGGTTACGTACCCCTCAATGCCTTTTTTCTTAAAAGCAGGACGCTAAAAACAGCCAAAACAGCACGTAACAAACGTGTTACTTTATAAAAGGCATTGATGGCTTCGATTGGAATGAAAATGAAAATTTTTCAAACCACTGGTGCAAAAGCCTACCAACCCAGATATTTCTTTGCGAACTTTAACAGTTTCATATGCTTGAAAATGTCAACCAAATTTGCTCTTTCTGTAGTCATATAAAACTCCTGCTCGGGAATTTGTTTAAACTCGTACGTTTCGTCATCCAGAACCGAAGCAACTGTACTAAATCCAATTTTATGTTCACTGACTTGGAATCGATTATAAAGGGTGGAATGATCGAAAATTGGTCGACTTAAATTTCGATGCATTTTTAAAGCTTTAACTTGAATATCGACTATCCCACAATTTGCAAGTGTATGCGTACGGAATGTGTTGTGTTTGCTATTTTCAATCCAGTTGTCAAAATGGTGAAGCCATATTATGTGCGCGCATTAGAAAAAACTAAAATAATTCCACGCGAATTGGGCAAAATCATTAAAAGTTGCCAAATCGACTGTAATGAACGTTATTGAAGTATTCGGACAGTGTCTTAAGACTGTTAGAAAACCAGGATCAGGAGCAAACCGGAATTAGAATTGTACAGTAACCGGAAGAAGACTTGTCGTAGATGAATTATGCAATAGCATCAAGATCAAATTTTGAACAAGTAACTATTGACCTAGAGACCGGTATAAATAATTGCAACCATCATTTTTCAACAAATAATAACGCGGAAATAATTAAAGAAAACGCTCCACAAAAATTTCAAACAAAAGAAATAACAATTATAAAAGAATTGAGAGACAAACCAGTTTTTTATTTGAAGGCAGACAAGGGAACTAAAGTAGTAATAATGGACAAAGAACAATATAACACTGACATGACCCAAAACGAACCCCCTCCCGGACATGATCAAACGAGTTGAAAAAACTCTTAAAGACTCCAAACTCATCTTGGAAGAGAATTTAAATCGTCTCAAAGCTTCAAACCCCATCTTGCCCCGATTAAAGGGACTCCCAAAAATACACAAATCAGGAAATGAAATCGGGAAAAAAAATTTCAATAGGTGCCTCAACCCAAAAATTTGCAAAATGGCTAGTACAAGTCAATTTCAAAATATGCCAAAAAAGTTTTCCGGTGGATCCGTCACCAATACACAAGAATTCACTCTCAAACATCAGAACTCAGGTGAAATCAAAAACGATGAGATTATGGTATCCTTTGATGTAACCGCACTATTCCCAAGTGTCCCTGTAAAAGATTCAATGAACCTGTTAGAGGAATGGTTACTACAACAAAATAGCAATAGTCTATGGAAAAGCAAAGTAAGTTCTTATATCACACTTACTCGCCTTTGCACGGATGAAAATTATTTCACATTCCGGGGTGTCTTCTACAAACAAACCAAGGGTGCTCCGATGGGTAAACCGCTCTCTTCTTTTCTTCGTGAACTATTTATGTAAAATTTAGAAAAATGTATCAAGGAAAAAAGGCGATTTACCAAAACGCTGGTAGCGATACGTTGATGATATCTTCTGTATTATCAAACGTAAAAATTTACCCCAGATGTTGGAAACCATTATCAACATCCATAAAAATATCAATTTCATACATGAAAAAGAGAATGATAACAAATTGCCCTTCTTGGATGTGCTTGTGAAAAGAGAGGGAGGGTCCTTGACTTTCGAAATTCATGGGATACCTACAAAATGAATTATACCAAATACTTTAAACTATTCTTATCGACATAAAATGACCGCTTATCATAACATGGTATGGGGAAGAAGCAAAAATTAAAGAAACAGAATTCATTTTCAAAATAGGCAAGTTCAAGGGGTATCCAGAGCAAACCATCCAATCAATAATTAATAAAAAAAATCTAGAATGATAATCAAAATCTCACAACCTGAACTCCAACAACTGAAAATTTAAAAAGGATAGCGGTAGATTTCAATACACTTAGAATAAAATTAAAAAAGTTTGGTATAGACCTAGTTTTCAGTAGTCGAAACATCCCACTAAAATCAGTGCTAGGCTCCACGAAGGAACAAATAGAAACACTGAGCAAATCGGGGGTATAAATATACCATTGTCTGCAATCCTGGGATATTAGACGTAGATGAAAGCCTGGAAATATTCAAACACTTCTCCTCTTGCTTACTAAATCGATACCAAGGTAATAATACCTACGTGCATAAAACGGTCAGTATCACCTGATTTCGAACTTCCACAACCGCATATAGTGGTGTTAGCCCCCTTGCCATTTTCGATAAGATTGATCAGAAATGGTAGTATCTTTTTAAGATCTAATAAAATCATTTTTTCCGTTTTTCGACGGTACCTGCGCATTTGCAATGCCGTCTATAGTGATGAAAATCCAAATTTTTTTCTCCATATATTTTGATTCCTACAGTATTTTTAATACTTTCACATGGTTGAATGATTTGGCTTAAATTTTCGAAAAATAAATCTCAATGTGGGCCACATTATGTGGCATAGATGGCTCCCTGATGCTGGGGATCATTTTTTGATCATTCAGCAGTTATTATCTGTTCAATTATAGGGACCCCTCAACTCAGTTGTGCCCAGGGGCCCCGAGTGGTCTTAAGACGGTCCTGTTTTAGAGTAATCAACATTACTTTGTGATACTAACAAATGACGCATATAACTGTACTAAATTTTAATTTTTTTCTTTTTTATTTTGGATTTCGTCATATTTTTTGGTGTTTAAATATTGTATTTTTTTCATGAATAAAATTTCTTCTCTTTGACGAATTTCGCGCTAAATCGTAATCAGAGTTGGCAGCATCCTCTCAGATTTTAATGAAACTTTCTGTACATGAAGACTTTGTCACAACAAGCCACTTTGCATACTTTGTTTTTTTTGAAAAATGATATAGACTGTTTTTTGAAAAGGGTCAAAGCTTTTTACCAATTTTGTTTTTCAAATTGCTAGAGTCTGAAAATGACAAATCCTACAAAAAAAATGTCGTAGGAGTGATTTTCACAAAATTAGTCAAATTTTAGAATAAAAATATTAAAAAAATACTTCATCGACTACACTGAAAAAAATCGATTTTGAAAATTTAAAATCGATTTATTAAAAAAACATCTTTGATTTGGATGAAATTTTGTTCCAAGATAGGTAATTATGTTCCCTACCTACTGTCAAGTTGGGCACTTTCAAGGAAAAAAAGTTATTTGAAATAGGCCTTTCCTTGTCCAAACAGAATTGTTTATTTCAGTTTGTTTTATCGACAACTAAACTAATGAAAGTCATAATCATCTCAGAATCCAATAAAACTGAATTTATGAGAAGATATTCTTCAATTTAGCAACTAAGTATATTTTTATTAATCAAGAATCCCACTGAAAAGAATTTATGTCAATAAACAAATATTCCATTATCACTTCTTTATTTTCTTGTTTAGTTCTGAGGAAGGATCAGGGAAAGAAATAACCACCACAACATTATGTATTGAATTTTACATAATTATTTATTTATTTTTATATATAATATTTTATCTTAAAACTATCTTCATGCATGCTATTTTGTATTATTCCTATACAATGAAAATATTTTTAGTTTATCTTCTGAATTAGAATACCTTTTCGCCTCTACTCTGCCACCAGGAATAGGCACAAAACTGTGGAATTTCTGAGGGCCAGATATTGTTTTGGCGTTATTAAACTCATAATTAGTTGCGTTTCGGCTTCGCCTCATCGGAAACCGACACTAACTTATTGTCGGAATAGATTAGCGCCGGTTTCTATAAGTATAATATAGCATAGTTATTATACTGTTCTTCGAGATCTTCTGACATTTCGTTTTACTGTTCAGTGTATATGTAGTAAAAATTGAATTTGGTGATATTTTTATCAGTTTGTTCAACTGCCCAGTTATATAACTATCGAAGAATGGTTATAGTGTTTCCATAGTCGCGAGCAAGACTGGCTCTTTTTGTCATTCACTTGAGAGTTCCACCAATAGCATCACAGGGTCCCTTTCCATGGGATGTTTTAAAAAAATGCCATTCTGCGCTTAATTCATACTTTGACTGGAATCTACGCAAGCTTGCGAAGTTTTTCTTATTTTTGTATTGTGCTGCTGCTCCATCGGACATACAATAAATTTTTAAAAAAATTGATCAATTGTTTCATAAAATTTATCATTTTTGAGATGAACAACCGAACTGCAGTCTTCCAGTCTTCCAGTCCTCATTCAAGTTTGTTATGAATATAGAAGGGAATGTGGTCGGTTGTCGGCACACTTTTGTTTTTTTGCTCACAACATTACTCCAATTGCACAATATAGGGACATAAGCATACCAATCGAAAGCTAGAAGCCCAAGCGAATAACTAGTGAAAGATTTTAGTTTATTCTGTCAACATGAAAAATTTTACTAACAAATTAGTAAAATAATTAATTTTTGCCATTTGTATGAATGCGGTCGGTTGTCGGCACCCTAAGAAAATGTACTAAAAATGGAAAATTATGGATTGAAATCGTCAGGATTCAAAGGGAATTCATTCATTTCAATCACCATCAAAAGCATTTTGAACATTTTTCTTCATCAGAAGCACAACATGTGTATGTGAAAAACTGGTGCGAATATTACGCAATGCTACTGCTCCGACGGATAGCATTCATTGCAAATGAGTGAGTTTCAGTCAGTCCAGTTTTTGACTAAAGCTCCATACAAATCAGACAGAAGTCTACGCTGGCACATATCCAGAGAGAGAGGACCAAGGACCACCAAATTTTATGAAAATTCTGAATAAATAATCACGAATCAAAAAAAAATCGAATAAATCCAAACAAGCGTGTACCTCGGCGAAAGTTTTGTGTATCGTGGATAGCCTAGAAAATGTTCACACAAATTGATGTGAAAATTAGGTAGAATAAATTTGATAAAAGACAGATCATTAAAACTCTCCACAAGGCAGTGCTTTCACGCTAATGATTGCCATGGTTAACGAACGACGTAGAAAACGATCCTACCTGACCATGTGCTCGACACAGGTTAGATGGTACGCGAGCTAAATCGGCAAATTCCAAGTAGCCGACCAACATGCTTGAAGTTTGCGTGGGTTTTTTGATAGATTATATGGAGAAAGCCAATCTGGTCGTGTATTTTCCGCTAGGTAGCATTGTATACACTAGATTCTCATGACAAAGAAGATTATTCGCACTAACACTATCTTTTCAATGGAATGAGATAGAAAGTTGATGCCTTCCAGAAAGTTGTATGAAATATTTTATGAAGAAGTCAATGGCCAGACAGACAGCAATTCGTTAACAAATCAATATCTTTTCGTATTTAAGTCGGATCAAATTCAACAACGTTCTCTCCCTGGTCGTGATAATCTGGTGTATACAGTGCTACCCAGTGGTGAAAACTCGACCAGGTGGGCTTTCACCACGTGAATTGTCAAAAACTCTAAACTGGGAGTCGTCATCTTGGTTTTCAAACTATTGTCAAAAATCGATCTCTGGTATCTACTGGTCAAGCCCGTTACGAAAATACCCGTATTGACTAGTAGTCTTGTAGTAGACAGCCGATTTTAGTAACCTTTTTTGAAAACTGAGCAAAACAAATTGTGGTGAATATTTCGGTTCCAATCAATGTCGAATCACTAAATAGAATAAATTCACTGCGTAAATATTCATTGCGCATACATTTTCGATTGATATACTTCTTTCTACAACACTAAGCTTAAAAAAACTTTTAAGTAGAGTTTCAGTTGTTCAAAAATATTTTGGATATAGAACAAAACATACGAGTTTGTTTGCTTTAGCAATAGGCACAAAAAGAACGTGTTAATATAATACACAATTAATATTCATCAGAATGTCCATGTCTGCTTTCTATCAAAAGTTACATAGGGGTGCTGACAACCGACCGATTTCCCCTACCAAATTCTTTACTGATACTTTTTGCATGTATCAGGCAACTAGCAGTTGGGAAATTGCATTCTGAGATGATTATGACATTCCATTGGTTTACACGGTGTTCCTAAAACCGTCATTGACAAAAAATGACCATAAATTTGTCATACGGCATTCGAAATATATAGTATCCAAGCATCTTCTCAGTGAATTTCAAAATGATCGATCGAGTGATTCGAGAGAAATTGCAATTTGAAGTTTTATGACACGTTTCATAAGGCTACCAGCAAACACCCACGGGTTTGGTCCTACGTCTACAAACAATTTTTTTTTTCTGCTTAATTAGTATATGGCATTCGAAAGATATAGTAATCAAGTATATCCCCTGCAAGTTTGAAAATATTTCATTGACGGAATCGAAATTTATAACGGTTTGGATGTGGTCATAGATGGGATTTCTACCAGATTCTAATTATTTTTTCATTATTGAACAAGTAGACGTTTCATCGTTAATTTTCATTAAAAAGAATATAAAATAGAGTTGCCTACTTCAAACAATAGACAACATAATTATCCTCAATTATATGTATTATCACTATTTAGTGAATATCTTTGTATTCAAAACGATGACCTATACATTAGTTGAATGCAACGAACGCAAACTACAAATGATGGAAAAATAAAACCATTAATTTAAAAAATATGAAGGTATTTGCTGATTCAGATCAATTTATGTTATGATACGGTTTTTGTTACAAATTTTGTACAATCGCTGGTTGGGTTGACAGATGTTAAAACTGGTCAAAGGGGATGTTATTAGTACAAGTTCATCTGCTCATATCTCTAACTATTGTCAGTTTTATTATCGAATTGAACTTATTATGAGAATTTGACATTCTGATGTTTATACAGCAATTACAATCAACTAGTATATAAAAATGGATAGGCATCTATTTTTAAAACAAAAATATTTACTAAATAATGATAATACATATAGTTGAGATCAACTATATCGCCTATTTATTGATGTAGATGACTCTGTTTTATATTCTTCTTAATGTAAATTAACAATGAAACGTTTACCTGTTCAATAATGAAAAAATAATTAGAATCGGTCAACAAACCATTGAGATATGGCCTTTTGAAGTAAACATTCCAACTTTTATTCATTTTTTTAGTTTTCACATTATATTTAACGTTTGGTAGACAACCCTATTTTCATATTTTTTCAGTGCACCATATAAATAACACCTTTTGTACATCATATTTGTGTAATTACATTGTAAGGTTTTCCTTTAAAAACCGCGACACGTATAAACGATCTAAATCGTCAATGGACAAACATGGATTCACGCTTGAAGTCTGGTAGAAATCCCATCTATGACCACATCCAAACCGTTATAAATTTCGATTCCGTCAATGAAATATTTTCAAACTTGCTGGGGATATACTTGATTACTATATCTTTCGAATGACATGTACTAAATAAGTAGACAAAAAAATTTTTGTTTGTAGAGATAGGACCAAACCAGTGGGTGTTTGCTGGTAGCCTTATGAAACGTATCATAACACTTCAAATGGCAATTTCTCTCGAATCCCTCGATGGATCATTTTGAAATTCACTGAGAAGATGCTTGGATACTGTATCTTTCGAATGCCGTATGACAAATTTATGGTCATTTTTTGTTAATAACGGTTTTAGGAACACCGTGTTTTAGTTTTCGATAAAAATACATTGAAAAAAATCAGTTTGGGTAAGGAAATGTATGTTTCAATTGAATTTTTCCACACTTTTTATCCTTAAATTTTTCCACACATACATTTTTAACGATAGGTAGGGAACATAATTACCTATCTTGGAATAAAATTTCATCTAAATCAAAAATGCTTTTTTTTTGAAAATCAGCTGTAAATTTGTAAAATTGATTTTTTTTAGTATAGGAGTCGATGCCTTCATTTCTTCAAAAAGTTTACTAATTTTGTAAAATCACTCCTACAACATTTTTTGTAGGATTTATCATTTTTAGACTATAGTCATTTGAAAAAAAGGCAAAAAAAGTTTGAGTCTAGATCATCTTTGAAAAAACAAAGTATGCAAAGTGGCTGTTTTGTGACAAAGTTCACATGTACAGAAAGTTTCATTAAAATCTGAGAGGGTGCTGCCAGTATTTGTTCGAGTTGGCCCGAAATTCGTCATTCAGATTCGCAAACTGCCCGAATTATTTTATTTTTAAAGAAGCACTCATGGCAGAACATTCAACAATAAGTGTTTCACATCGAAAGTCTCTTTACGATTTATTTTTCATGATAATCATAACAATATTTCAACCTCGGGTTCGGGTCGGGTCGGGTTTTTCCAAATTTTGTATTTTCAGGCTCGGGTTTAGATCGGACAGGAAAGCAAAAGGTCACTGGGTTTTCGCATCCGATTCGCTGAAGTTCGATACGTTTGATCTATCACAGCTATGAACAAAGGCAATTTAATATTAAATATAGAATTATGAAATTTTCACATACAGTATAAATTTGGTAAAAACTATTCATGACGAAAAAAAAGAAAAAAAAATGAAATTATATTTATTCGTTAGACAATTAAACGAAATTCGTCCAAACGTGCTACGAAAACGTATCTAAAATTGAGATGACCTGAACAGGTATTGTAAGTTTTACCTCTTCATGCTAAAAGGAGCTAAACCGATATCCAACTTTTTCTGGTAAAGATGAGTTGAAAAATTATCCGTCTTAGCAAATAGCGTGAGAATAATGTGTGTGATAAATTCTATATGATTATTGCCTTAAATATATACTCCATTACCATGAAAACCGACATCGAAGTAGAATAGACTTATTTTGACATGTTTTTGATTAGTGCCAGCAAGGCACCGAACAGAAAAGGAATACGATGATAAACTTGTTTGTTCATTCTCCGTGGGTTATACGTACTAAGTAATGGCATCATAACCGTTTTATGAATCATCATCCTATTGTTTACTGAAAACTTTTCAAAATCATGGCTTACGGCAAGAAACAAATTCTCCATGTTATAAATATATCTTATACAATACTAATTCATTGTATCTTATTCCTCTCCTTTCAGGTAATCCATCAGAATTTTCTTACTTTTTGAAAACCAGTCGGTATGTCGCTGTTTCTGTCTATTAACTCGTCAACTCATGACGAATCTATAGTTCATCACTCATAACAAAGCTGACTCATCGGAACAAATAAACACACAGCGTCCATTTTAAACCGGTAAGACTAAAACAAACTTATCCCCATCCTTTCTCTTCGGCCTTCCCCTACCGCATCCTTGGCAAGGTCGCCTATCGTTCGATTCCGCCACTAACTGGCTAGCTTGTGACTTTAGCCCAATCGAGACAGAGAGCGAGAGAGAGAGAGAGAGAAACATCACGCAGCAAGCTGCAATCGCGACTATTCAAGCACCCGCAACGGAGATCGATCAATCGATCGACGGATGCACTCTCGAAAGGCGTCGCTAGCAAAACACTCGGACCATAAAAGCAGATCGTGAGATCCACTAACTGACTGCTACCGGTTGTCCTACCAGCTGTTCGGTGCAGGCTAGTAGTGTGTGCGTAGAGTGAAGATAGTAATTATGTGTGCAGTTATTACGAGCCTCTCGAGCTGAACTCTTCAGCCAAATCGATCGGATAGCTAGGTCGCGATAAGAGTAAAGACAACATCAACCCGGCTACCAGAGCTACGCAAACTATTTGCCGAGTGTGTCGCTAAACGGCCAAGGCGGCGCGTTCGCTGATATCACGAGGCATTTAACGAACTTACTTCGCGACAAATATGAGCAAATTACTGTCACCTGTCAAGACGTTGCAGTCGTCGTCATCGTCGACGTCGAGCAGAAATTGACCATTTCCCGTTTATGTTCTGATCCAACTGACTGACTGTCTGGCTGGTATCGGGTGTGATAATCGCAGCTATTAGGGATGGGTGGATAATGAAGATTGCGTGTTGGCGGTAATTGTTGCAATCTGGAATGTAGCAAGGTAGAATATCAGCAGAATTCGTCGAATTGAAAATTAGAACAACAATTTTATGTTTTCTATTCAGTTTCTAAAGAATATCCTAAATTTGTTCATGAAGTAAGGGAATGTAGGATCGCATATTGTTCTTTGGCTTTGAAACAACTGATTGGGAAAACCTATTGGATTGTTTTAGTGAAATTAGACTGTAGATTTTATTAAATCTTACGAATTTGAGTTATTATTAATATTAACTAGGTTCATAAGTAGTAGGATACAATTGTTCCTACTTAAAACCAATTTCTACGGTTATTAAATCATCCGACCTTGGGGTCTGCTAACTACTAAGCCGCTCGGCTCAACCCTAGATGCGACGTTTAATATTCTCGGACGCCTCAACGCGGCGCAAAAATAACAGTAAACTATTTACATTCAAAACAAGTAGGTATTCTTTCAAGATCATTCTCGCACCTTTGGCCCAGCAGCGCCCAAGCAAGCGAGCGAAATATACCCCGCAAAGGCTACTGGCGCGCGGTGAGGCTGGGGTATGGATGGTATGGTCGTAAAACGCCACTTCAAATCACCCCTTCGTCATATCAATCAACCGTTCCATGATCGAGCCCGGGTGTTGCTGACTTTGTAGGCTAGCGTGGCGAGATCAATTGGAATCGCGGACCGATTCCTATCGGGCGGACGGGCGGGTGTTCGGTGGTAACCGATGAGTCGAGACGGGACCAGACATAAATATGACATAATTATAGATGGCAGGCGTAGATCTGACTTGAGAAACGTGACCTGCCAGTACACATACACACTCACACATATACACATGTTTTGCTCAATGAAAATTATGGTGCGGTGGCTGGTTCCAAAGTGTTATGTTGGAACATGTGTTGCCGGGTTGTTTTCCCATTGACTTTTTTCATCAATTCGCTCTCATGAATGGGAAAACGTCATGCGCGCACATTACATATTGTAGTGTACCAACACCTAACCTTTTCTTCGGTAATTGGGGATCAGATGGTCCGCGAAGGTCCTGAATGATATTTATCGATTCTAAGCGCTGTTGAAACTAGCAAATTGATGGGTTAATGATGGTTTTCCATTGACTGTTGTACATCTTTTGAAATTTACGTTTTGAGAATGGGGTGTTTTGCGTCATCGTTTGCTCGTCAGCGCTCGTTGCCCTAACTACCGTACCGATTGGTCATGGTCGATCGTACAAACCCGGTTAAATGTTGAGGGCAACTCGAACTTAAGAGTCACAAAGCTATAGTGCCGATATGTATTTAACTAGCGATCAGTATATGATAGGTAAATGACGTATACCAGTCATCTGTAAAAAAAATTTCGATGGTGGCACTTATGAAATACTATGCATTAGATGTGCGTGGGGAATACGCATGGTAGTGTGCGAGGGGTATAATGACTGTTGAATTATGTATGAGGGTTGAGAATTGACAATTCACGAGATGGATCGAGAAAAGTTTCTATTGTAGGGCATGTTAGATCAAGTACATTATAATAATTGCCGATATTGTTTGAGTACATGCACTAAATTATTAATTGTACCAAAACCAGAAGTCCATTCTGTATTTCTCGCATTTTCTACATTTTCATAGCACATTGTCGTTATAAATTAGTAAATAAGTGAAAAGTTGGGTTTTTATATTTCATGTTCCACTCGTCAGTAACTGACACCAACTTGCTGTCAGTTAGACGATGTATCAAAACTAACACCAAATTGGCATCAGTTGGACACTAAATCCAAACAGTTCACACAACATGTGTGAAAGCCTAAAGCAACAGGCTGATACCGAAAGATATCCCGGTTAGCCAAGCACAGAAGCTCTGGGTCGCTGACAAGTATAGTGAAGCGAACTGTCTTTTGGCATGAGAGTCAAACGCCTGCGAGTATGCTTTAGACGTTCACACATGTTGTGTGAACTGTTTAAATATAGTGTCTAACTGACGCCAATTTGGTGTTAGTTTTGCTACATCGTCTAACTGACAGCAAGTTGGTGTTCGTTACTGACGAATGGAACACGAAACATTAAAATCCAAATTTTCAAAGTTAGATCTTGTGTTGTTTTGCGCAAATTGGTTAATCAATTTTTTTACGTTAGGGAAAAAGATAGGTTGCATAGTAGGGTGTTGAGCCCATTTTTGCCATGTTTCTATTATCACCCTACCCATTTGAAGCCGTTGGTTAGAGCAGTGTCTGCCATCTTTGTTCAACGCATTGAGTCAAATGGTAGCGCAACAATAGGGGCACTCGATTCGAGTTTTCGTTGCGCTCAAACACGAGAATTTCACTGTTTTCAGCGCCTTTGTGTTATTATATTGGTTCTTAACAACGAAGCAAAGCTGTTGATGTAAATTTTTCCGCATTCCATTGATTGTAGGCCGAGAAATCTTTTAGACCTTCACTAAATTAGTAAATTCATTCGGATCCTTCTTCTCATCTATTCGTGATAAATCTGCTTGCTACTTTTTTAGGTTACAAATCTACTACGCCTGCTTGAAATTCTAGGTAAAACATGTTGTATGCGTGTGTGAAATTGCTAGTTATTTATCAAACAAAGAAAGTTCATCGGGTCAGTTGCAAATGATAATTTCAGGCCGCTCAAAATTATTTCATATATTCTTCGCGAAAACAATCGATATTTTTGTCGCCCTATTTTATTTTCAACTCTTAATTCATTTCCTTTCCGTTTTTTTTATTTTTCTTCTTTTTCTAGTTTGTTTCTGTAAAAATAATATTCGAAAAAGGTGCGGCGGTGCCAGTTATTTTCGTCCATCTCCCGTATTACCTACTTTTATATAGTGATTCATCAACAGTGTAATCTTTGAAATTGAACCACCTCGGTTATGTAACTATTTTTTTCCGATCTTATTTTAATGTCAATAATTAAGCAGTCTTCATTTTATTATATTCAGAATTGCACGTGTTTTGTCGTATTTTTTTGGAATTTTAAGTGTTCTTTAATTTGATGGCATTGTAAGGAATCACGTATCCGCTGGTTGATGCCAATCGAGCCGACAATTCTTTTGAATAAGCATTGCAAAAACATTCGTTTTCGAGCTCTCCATCGAGTCAGAGGTTGTTTTTTCTAGTCCGTAGTGCTGTGTGAGGCGATAAAGAATAGTTTTAATCCGCATTCAAGGTTATTTTGCCAGTTCGGTTCGGTCCTCAGTCTTTTGTTCGCGTGTGAGGATTAAACAATAGCCAGCTGTATAAGCTGGATCGGTTCGTCGTTGGACACCAGTTTAAAGCTAAGTGGTTTTTGTCTTTTGTAACACATTTATTGCTTTCTTCCGTCTGCGCGGGCGCTGACCCCGTGCGTTGACGTTTTCTATGGTTCCCTCTCCGGATGGTCAAATGGAAGTTGAATCGGGTTCAACTTCTAAGGCTCCCCCCCGGCCCAAATGCTATCCAGAACTCTCAACTGGTCCATTTGTGGTCTTCTTTCGGCCCAAGACTAAATCACTGAATCTTCTTCAGATTTCTAGAGACCTGACGGAACGGTTCTCGGCTGTGACCGAAATTTCAAAGGTCCGCTCGGACAAGATAAGGGTGTTGCTAGCCAACTCAAAGCAGGCAAACGATATTGCTTGCTGTGAGCACTTTACGCGGGATTATAACGTGTATATTCCGGCTGTAAGAGTACAATCCGAAGGCGTCGTAACCGATGAGAGTTTGACGTGCGAGGATCTGCTGAAGTACGGGGTTGGCCGATTCAGAGACCGCTTACTTCAGCCAGTTAAAATACTTGAGTGCAAACGTTTGCACTCAGTAGTAGTTGCGGGGGATGGTTCAAAAACGTACCCCCAATCAAACTCTTATCGGGTGACCTTCGCTGGTACCGCTTTGCCAAATTTCGTCCTCTTGCACAAGGTTCGTCTGCCTGTGCGTCTGTTTGTGCCGCGGGTCATGAATTGCACAAAGTGTAAACAATTGGGTCACACAGCCACCCATTGTAGTAATAAGGCCCGCTGTGGAAAATGCGGGGAGAATCATCTGGATGATTCGTGCAGTAAGCAAGCCGAAAAGTGTCCTTACTGTGCGGAGAGTCTGCATGATATCTCGGCATGTCCCGCGTACAAACTACGCGGGGATAAACTGAAACGTTCCCTTGCGGGACGATCCAAACATTCTTTCGCAGAAATGTTAAAGAATGCTACGCCACCATCCTCAGCAAACATCTATACTCACTTGCCTCCTGACGAGGGCGAGGCTGGTAACCCACAAGAGGGAACATCTACTAGGGTGCCTAGAATTTATAGGAAGAGGAGGAACACTTCCTCTCGTAAAGTTCCTTGTAAAGGCCAGAAGGTGTCCCTTGAGGGGGCTCCGAAAGTCACATCTATTGGAAGTGTTGCAACCAAACCGAAGCAATTAGCTCCTGGTCTCGGAGGATTAAGCTCAGAGAAGGAGTTCCCAGCACTTCCAGGAACATCAAAAATCCCAAGTGTTCCTTTGTTTCAGTTCGAGAGTAATCACAGCACTGGAATTATAAAACTCTCGGACATAGTGGACTGGATAATAAAAACTTTCAATATTACTGATCCTATTAAAAGTCTTATGTTAGCTTTTCTCCCTACAGTGAGAACATTTTTGAAGCAGTTGACTGCTAAATGGCCCCTCCTCTCAGCGATTGTATCCTTCGATGGCTAACTCATCGAACGAGGTCACGGATTTGATCACTGTTCTACAGTGGAATTGCAGAAGTATCATCCCGAAAATCGATTCCTTCAAAATTTTAATAAATAATTTGAGTTGCGATGCATTTGCATTATGTGAAACTTGGTTAACTTCCGACATAGATCTCAACTTCCACGACTTTAATATTATTCGCCTGGATCGAGACACCCCCCATGGAGGAGTGCTTTTGGGGATCAAAAAGTGCTATTCCTTCTACAGAATTAACCTTCCCTCGATAACAGGTATTGAAGTTGTCGCTTGTCAAGTAACAACCAAAGGCAAAAGCCTTTGCATAGCTTCCATATATATTCCCCCCAACACCGCGGTTGGGCACCGACGGCTACAAGACATCTTGGAATCCCTGCCAGCACCGCGACTAGTTTTAGGAGACTTTAACTCTCACGGTACAGCATGGGGTTGCCTCTATGATGATAACCGGTCTTCCTTAATTCAGGATCTTTGCGGTAACTTCAATTTGACAATTTTAAACACGGGTGAAATGACACGGATTCCTGCTCCTCCAGCGCGCCCGAGCGCCTTAGACTTGTCCCTTTGCTCAACATCGCTGCGGTTAAATTGCACGTGGAAGGTAATTCCTGATCCCCACGGCAGCGACCATCTGCCGATTGTAGTCTCAATCAATAACGGTTCAAGGCCATTGAAATCAATCAATATTTCGTATGACCTCACACGTAATATCGATTGGAAGAGCTATGCTGCCGCGATATCCGACAACATCGAATCTACCCAAGAACTTCCTCCGGAGGAAGAGTACAGCTTTTTGGCTGGCTTGATTCTCGACAGCGCGAATCAAGCTCAGACTAGGCCAGTACCCGGCGCGAACATACAAAAACGTTCTCCCAATCCCTGGTGGGATAAAGAGTGCTCAGACGTGTACGCAGAGAAGGCCGCCGCGTTTAAGACCTTCCGGAACGACGGGTTACCCGCTAGTTTTCGACAGTACGCGACGTTAGACAAGCGAATGAAGAGTTTGATGAAAGCCAAAAAACGCGGTTATTGGCGCCGGTTCGTCGACGGATTAACGAGAGAAACATCGATGAGCACTCTTTGGGGAACAGCCCGACGTATGCGAAATCGAAACAGTACTAATGAGAGCGTGGAATATTCAAACCGTTGGATATTCAATTTCGCCAAGAAGGTTTGTCCGGATTCCGCCCCGGCACAGAAGATTTACCGCGCCGCGTCTCCTCACGATAGCGCGAACGAAACACCTTTTTCGATGGTGGAGTTCTCACTTGCTCTCTTGTCGTGTAACAATAAAGCTCCGGGGCCAGACAGAATCAAATTCAACTTGTTGAAGAATCTGCCTGACTCTGCCAAGAGACGCTTGTTGAACTTATTTAATAAGTTTCTCGAGGCTAACATTGTCCCACTCGATTGGAGACAAGTGAAGGTCATCGCCATCCAAAAACCAGGAAAACCAGCCTCCGACCACAATTCGTACCGTCCGATCGCAATGCTATCCTGTATCCGGAAGTTGTTCGAGAAAATGATCCTATCCCGCCTCGACAATTGGGTCGAAGCAAATGGCTTACTGTCAGATACACAATTTGGCTTTCGCAAAGGCAAAGGGACGAACGATTGTCTTGCGTTGCTCTCAACTGAAATTCAAATGGCCTATGCTAGCAAAGAGCAGATGGCATCAGTGTTCCTAGATATTAAGGGGGCTTTTGATTCAGTTTCGATCAACATTCTTTCAGAGAAGCTGCACCAGCATGGTCTTTCAGCGACTTTAAACAACTTTTTACTAAACTTGTTGTCGGAAAAGCACATGCATTTTTCGCATGGTGACTTATCGACATCACGATTTAGCTACATGGGCCTTCCCCAGGGCTCATGTCTAAGCCCCCTTTTATACAATTTCTATGTCAACGACATTGATGAATGTCTTGACAATTCCTGCACGTTAAGGCAACTTGCAGACGATGGCGTGGTGTCTGTTACGGGACCCAAAGCTGTCGATCTACAAGGACCATTACAGAATACCCTGGACAATTTGTCTGCTTGGGCTATTAAGCTGGGTATCGAATTCTCCACGGAGAAAACTGAGCTAGTTGTATTTTCAAGGAAGCGTGAACCAGCACAACTACAGCTTCTATTAATGGGTCAAACTATCGCTCAGGTCTTCACAGTAAAATATCTAGGGGTCTGGTTCGACTCGAAAGGTACTTGGGGATGCCATATTCGGTATCTGAAACAGAAATGCCAGCAAAGGATCAACTTTCTTCGTACAATAACCGGAACATGGTGGGGTGCCCACCCAGGAGACCTAATTAGGTTGTATCAAACAACGATACTGTCGGTAATGGAATACGGATGCTTCTGCTTTCGCTCCGCCGCGAACATACATTTCATCAAACTCGAAAGAATTCAGTATCGTTGTTTGCGTATCGCCTTAGGGTGCATGCAGTCGACCCATACGATGAGTCTCGAAGTGCTGTCGGGCGTTCTCCCGTTGAAAAATCGATTTTGGGAACTCTCATATCGATTGCTCATTCGATGCGATATCTTGAACCCGTTGGTGATTGAAAATTTCGAATGGCTTGTTGAGCTCAATTCTCAGACCCGTTTCATGTCCCTGTACTTTGACTACATGGCGCAGAATATTAACCCTTCTTCTTACAATCCCAACCGTGTGCATTTCATAAATACTTCTGAATCTACTGTTTTCTTCGACACATCCATGAAAGACGAGATTAGTGGAATTCCGGACCACATACGCCCACAAGTGGTTCCAAACATTTTTTATAATAAATTCCGAGAAGTCGACTGTTCTAAGATGTTCTATACTGACGGATCAAACCTCGAAGGATCCACTGGCTTCGGTATTTTCAATCAAAAGTTCACCGCCTCCTACAAACTCAGTGACTCTGCTTCAGTTTACGCCGCAGAACTAGCTGCCATTCAGTATACCCTTGGAGTCATTGAAACATTACCCGCAGACCATTACTTCATCGTTTCGGATAGCCTCAGTTCCATTGACGCTATTCGCTCGATGAAACAAGGCAAGCACTCCTCGTATTTTTTGGGGAAAATACGGGAGCTACTGAGTGCTTTATCTGACAACTCTTTCCAGATTACCTTGGTATGGGTCCCTTCTCATTGCTCCATTCCGGGCAATGAGAAGGCAGACTCCTTAGCTAAGGTGGGTGCCTTAGAAGGAGACGTTTACGAAAGACCAATTTGCTTCAGCGAATTTTTCAGTATTACTCATCAGAGAACCCTCGAAAGTTGGCAAACTTCGTGGAGCAGTGGAGAGCTGGGAAGGTGGCTACATTCGATAATCCCTAAGGTATCGACGAAACCTTGGTTCAAGGGGATGGATGTGGGTCGTGACTTCATTCGTGTGATGTCCCGACTCATGGCAAACCATTACACGCTGGATGCACATCTCCGGCGTATTGGGCTCGTGGATAGTGGTATCTGCGCTTGTGGCGACGGCTATCACGACATCGAGCACATTGTCTGGGCGTGCACCGAGTACAGTTCCGCTAGGTCTCGGCTAATGGATACCCTGCGGGCCCGAGGAAGACCAACCAACGTCCCGGTTCGAGATGTGCTGGCAAGCCGCGATGTTCTCTATATGTCCCTTATATACACCTTTGTGAAAACCATCAATATACAAGTCTAACTGCCCCTTGTTATCTCCTTATCATTCTCAGAACGCTCTTCCACCTGTATCAAACCATCTGTATCGAATGAGCCAACAAACACGGGACCTACGGCACGAACATAACACGCTTAACTCGAAATGTAGCCGATCCACATCTGAGCCGTACTACGAAATCATCTGGAAAAACCCCTGCCATCTTGAGGAGGACCACCCGGCGTCCCAGTACATGATTCCCCTGATGAAGGCCACCCGAGTTTGTGATCCATCCGTTGATCTCACGATGCCTGAAACTGAAATAATTTTCTCTCCCTGCCATCTTTGTCTACCCTCCCTCCCCTGACTCTTATACCCAGAAGTAACACCCCTACCCCCCCCCCCCCCCTATATCATCACGAAGCATTTAGCTCTTCTTGTCTCTTCTAGTTTTAACTATTATATTATATAATCTCATTGAAATTGCCCAACTCTACTACCCACAAAAATAACTATAATTACGAATCTTTACAAAATTCAATCATGCCCTCTAATTATTCCTAGTTTTAAGTTAGTCGTAAAAAATTGTCCCCCTTAATTAAACATTATTTGCTCCAATAATCTCACTGATAAAAATGTCAAACCACATTGCCACAAAAACTAACCCCCCTAATCTTACGAAAATAATATTATCCCCTTGTGTAGATATATAAGATAACTATAAAATCGCATTAGTCTCATTTTAAAAAATCAATATGTAATCCCCTAGCTTTAAGCAATTTAAAATGTAAAACAAAACAAAATTGGCACCTTTAAGCTAACGCAACGTGCCTTATCAAATAAACGATTTGAATAAAAAAAAAAAAAGCATTGCAAACTAAATTCTATGTTTGTTTAGTGTTTATTTGACCAACTTGTTTACTACTGTAGCTTTACGATAAAACGTTTGTTAATTCGGAAATGATGAACATCGGATGCCAGTCATTTATATGTTGATCTAGGAGCCGTATAATATGTAAAGTCAGTCTGCTTTCATCCACCGACAGCAACGGTCACGAAAACCTCATAGAGTAAACAGGAAAAATACATAGTTAGCCATCAGTGTTTGTCAGTGCACTATGCTATAGGAAAAAGCACCATTATTATCGTTCTAACATTGAGGTTTGTATCGATCAAGATGACCTTTAGTGATAACGATGAAATTTATTCGCGGGGTAGCTGTACGGCTGCTGTGGACATAGGTGATTGCCAAATAAGACCGCCCATGTGAGAAGTGAAGCTCTTGCTGGAAGATAAAATCGACGAAACACAAGTTGAAAATTCTCCTGATATATTCGAAATGAATCCTAACTGCCCCTTAACTTTTGCGACTATGTTAGTCATATGAGAATTGTAGGGGAGATTGTGGGTAGGAATCACACTCAGGTCATAGATTTCACGGACTCTCTGTGGCTCAACCCCATCAATACTGGGCGCGGAGAATACGAATGGTCTTGTCTGAATGAATGATGACTTTTGAATTATGCATGAGAGTTGAGAATTAACAATTCGCAAGAAAAATTCAAAACCAATTACCAATTTGCGGCAATCATATCAGCAACAAATGATATTGTCATATTTAGAATTTTACTTTCAGTTCATTAAATCGTCAATCAATTATATTAATTGTTCTCTTTGTATTGAGTACTTTAATATGCTTTGGAGAAGTATATGCACTGTATTATTGACATGTTAGTCATATTTCTTCATGAGTTTAAACATATTCAATATTATAATTAGCAATCGTATACAGGGATGGGAATTATCATTCATTCGCATGATTCTTGGCAAATCCGTTCATTGCTTTGACAGCAGCCAGTCGTTCGATCCGACGAAAACTCTC
The DNA here is from genome assembly GCF_030247195.1 of Topomyia yanbarensis. Classification (NCBI taxonomy): domain Eukaryota; kingdom Metazoa; phylum Arthropoda; class Insecta; order Diptera; family Culicidae; genus Topomyia; species Topomyia yanbarensis. Next base: position 405,278,040 of record NC_080671.1, on the reverse strand, counting down.
CAAATCAACACAGCCGAACGTAGGTAGAGATGAACTTCCGAAGAAGTGAGCCAGGTAAAAGAATGACACGTACTATGTTGAATGACGAAGATTGTGGTTCTTTATTCGCGGATTGAATCGGAAGATTGTATTGCAAACATTCACAAGTGAATCAACTTTTAGTTCACAAATGAACGTGAGTAGGGTTGCTACCCCTCCCGGTTTGACCCGGAGGCTCCGGTTTTCGGGAGCGATCTCCGGGTCTCTGGGTTTTACATCAAATTCTCCGGGTTTGGTGGGAAGCAGCATAATTTCAACTTTTTTAAAATTAAGTGATTCGTTTCGAAATATTTAAAAAGTCTAAGTTTACTATTACTCTGGTTCTGATTTATTTTGCCCAACTAACCCTTCGTTTCAAGGTGGCGAAGATGAGTTCACCAAACATTGCTTATTTTATTCGCCAAACAATGAAAATGAAAAAAAATATATATATAACTACAAATTAAGGGAAGTAATATTTCGCTATATGCAAAAATGTAATTTTGCTGTAATTTCACCAAATCACTCATCACTGTGGTGCTTGTCTGCAATTGCACCAAGGTACGACGAATTTGTTGTCATCCAACGGGCTAGGTCAACATCAAACAAATTCTTCCGGTGTTATTGCTACTCCTGCAGCGACCTTTAACTGTTGGCTAAGGAGGTGAGTTTTGCCCCTTTGTTGGGATCTCTGGTCATGAATAACGGACACCACATAGTGCTTCCCTTGTGATGCCGCCGTCCTGCCTCCTTTATTCTCCTTTTCCTGTTAGTTGTGGAGGATAGCAATGCTCGTTCGATTTATCCACCACAGCGAAAGTAGCTGGTGCTTTTGTATGCTTGGCACTTAGCCGGGGAAGTGAAATACTACTCCCAATTAAACCGATAAAATCGTTCTCAAATTTACGGTTTTCTTTTAATACCATGTAAGAGAGGTGCGCACTAATCTTGGAAAAGCATAACACTCGTCGGTGATTGTGAGAGAATTTTGGTAATTTTCTAATTAACCAGTGCTAAAATCCTTACAGAAGGTATTTTTGTCTCTTTTTCTCAATAAAAACGATTAAAGTGCTCTAAAATGCCGAGTAATCGCTTTTATCTCAATTTCTGTCTAGTTTCACTCAAAATCCATCATCCCCCAGCGAAAATCTCCGGGTTGAAGCCTCTCCAGAGGTGGCAACCCTAAATGTGAGATTGCATTCTCCAGTTGGGTTAGGTCAACTTTATACTGCAAATGTACACTATAATCATTATTGGGAAGTATATTGCACTAGAATCCACTTAAAATTGATGTTGTTATATGCAGGGAATCGTTTTATGAAGTTATTTCTGGGCAAATGCATGCTTGTACTGTGTACATGACATACATGAAAATTGTATAATTGAAATTTTTTTACAACAATCCATGTTACGGCTCCGCGGTTCGGTTTTCTCGTTTGGCGGTGCTGGTAAATTCATTACTGCGTAGACAGCAGGGTGCATTTTAAAAATGTTTCTTTTGAAATTTTCGAGTGCTTGCTTACATTCGCAATAGACCTTTCTCGTCCGACCTAACCCCATTTTTTTTCTTATTCTTCTTATTGCAGTGGAATTTTCTGCCCTCCTCCTGGATAACTTGCAACAGAATCTTTTTTTTGAGTACAGCGTCGTTTCATTCTAAAAATTGTTTTTTTTTTCACCAGCACATTGCAAGCTACTTACTTGACAATTAGAGATCACCAAGGTCTATAAACAAGAACGACAAGTTTTTTTTATTATAACGATCTGGTGAATGTTTTGAAAAAAATCATTGCGAATGAAAGAATGTATTCATTTGCGATCCTTTCTGCTTTCATTCAAAACACTATATATGTGATGGAGAATGAATCATTGGGTGAACACTAACATTGCCGTGCGCTGTCACTTTTTTCAGTTTTTTCTTTTGTTTCTCGCTTTCGCATGAACGCGTAACTCTACACAAGAAAAGTTGGCGAGGTCGGGTTTCACAGTAGGAGCATGTTGGCGGATGATTTGAAATTGATCGTTTCGTGAAATGATTTTTTCCATGCCTGATCGTATATGCTACATACAAAGTTGATTGTTTCAAGTATTTCGGTAGTGCCTATTTTATACCGTTTAGCATAGCGCGAATAATTATAAAATAACAATCAATTGTCCGCGGAGCATGAAGTCAATACATAACTATCATTAATAAGAATACCAAAATGTATACACGATAAATAATACGTGTATTACTAAACCTTTAACCCATTCATGCCCATGTTGTTTGTGGACAACAACGTTTTTCAACAGCTATAACTTTTCATTGGAGCTAGATTTGCTCACAAAAACAAGTAGGACTAATAAATGTGACTGTTGCCTTTCATTTGAGCATTAACAGTTACCAAGATCAGCTCTAGAACCGAAGTTATTGCAATCAGTCTGATTGGATTGCGATGGAGCAGTGCTGCCAGGGACAGTTTACGTTGATGCTGAAAAATGAATTTTTCATATATCTTCGGTATGGTGCAATATTATTGAAAACTGATATGGGCTGTGTTTGGCTATGTTTTTCACGCAATTGGACTATTGTAAACATTCTAGGAGAATTGTATTGAGCATTAAAAGGTAAAAATTGAGCAGCTTCTAGCACTGCAAGGGAAGCACCTATCTTTATGAAAAAAGGCTTTTCGTGTTTCTTGATCCCACCGTTTTCAAGGAAAAATAGTTTTAAAACCCTACATGCACTAGAAAAAAGTTGGGCATGAAAGGGTTAATTAAATTGGTGTATCGATAAATGTCTCGTGACACTAAAAGAAATCGCTTTTCATTATATTCTAATGTTTTTAGAAAGCCGTGTTTCGCTGGAATGAAGGAGCAAGGAGTAATAAAATCATTCACCTGCCGTTTTATTCAATTAAACATAAGCAATACTTCCAACTGTCGATCGTCCGGAGTTGAACTTACTTTTTTACAAACCGAGCATTTCAAAATTAATTCAATAAACGATAAATATGTCGTAAACTCTCGGCAGCCGTTTGCCCAGAGCAGAGTTAAAAATAATCGAAGCTCTTTTTTGACGGCTGAAAATGAACCTGTTGCGGTGAATGGAAAAAATATTCATTCAACTATCCATCTTATTCATTCAGTTGAGTATCGTACAATATATTCATTACACTAATTATCTAGGAAAATGTTTTCAAATGCCGATAAAGCATACGAAACCACAATCATCATCGCTTACATTGTGCCAGGGCCTACTTTGATGCGTTTGATGCTGCACGGTCGCTTCGTGTAATAATCGGAGCCGAATGAAAATCTGCATGGATGAATGGGTGGTTTGTTCGTTTCACATTTTCAGCTGCGTACCTGAATATTGAAAATGAATGCGGCTGAATATGATCAATTTTAATTAAATGAAATTGAATATTTTTTAACTCTGACCCAGAGCAATAAACACATGATAAAACTGCTGATAGTTGTATAGATCGTATCGCTTATCAAGGTGAATCCAGATTTGTGTAACTCTTTACCTCATCCCACTAACAACAACTCCTTCTCGTGGCAAACGTGGAGATGCAGAGGTGTACATGGTCTCCATAACAACGTTTGTTACACTAACGTTCCTTACCTTCTCCGATGACTGTAAGGACGTGGCAGGCACCGTTATTGACATTTCAAAGTATAGAACTCTCGAACCGTACCAAAACACGGGCACATGTTCGCCTGCACAACCGAAACTCATGTACGTACACGGTGTGCGTACACACAGGTTCGTGGCACCAGTTTTCTCTTTCTCACTCGCATCATCACTAGCGTTGACTCTTTTTGCATTGTGCGAATCGTTCTCGTATACGCATTCGGTATACGTACACGGATATTTGAACTAGAGTTTGTACATCGTTCGCTTGGGTTCGATGTTCGAGGCGAACCTGTACGTACCTGAGGTTGAACGCGTACATGAAATTCTGTAAACAGGTACAAATTTGTCGATGTTCATGGGAAGCCTAATTAAAAGTAAGTTATTTAATGCTTTAACTGGATTATACTACCAATCGAAATATATTCCATTTGTATAGCTAATGAATGAGTTTTTTCAGCTTCCAGATTATTTGTGTTTACCTGAAATATTATGTTAAATGTTATTCCTTATTTAAATGCTTTGGAGGTCGACATGTGCGCCACCGCGCCACACTGCCGCCATCGGTATTTTTTAACATACTACTGAAGGGTACACACTACCTAAATTTTTTTATCACACCGATTATTTACAAACACGATAAGTCACAAAACGCTCACTTTAACAAAACCAGACAAATTACTCAGAGTTCTTTCAGGCTCTGATTACCTGCTTTGTTTATGTTGTATTTATGTTAAAAACATCGCACGAAAAAAAATGTTTCCAGATTTATGAATAAAGTACCATAATGTTTCATTTTTACGTAACGAAAACAGGACCGTGAACAAAAATCATTGATTTCTTAATTGTGTTCAATTCTGCTGTATAACGCTTGTACCTAAGCAGATTATTGTTTTTTTGGTAAGCTTCATTCACGGTTTTCAGTATGTCCTTACCAAATCGTGAACAAATTCACAACTTTATGAATATTAGTCATAAACCAAATAATGACTCGGAAATTAAACCATAAACCTAGGAACATTGTTTACGGTCCAACGACGACGACGACGTGAACTTATTCATGATTTATTACATACTGATAGTGATTCGGTTTTCGCGGTTTTGAATAAGATCACAGAGCCTTGATGTTTTGTCATGAACTATTCCACGATCCCGGAATATTATTCATTGTTCCATTCATGCCTCATTAACAGCTTCATGATTCGTGATCGTGAAATAGCTTCCAAAATATATTATTGACGTTTCCACTTTCATGATTTAGTACACAAAATATGCCATTTAGTGCATGATCCTAATATTTTCACTTGAACAATTTCACGGAACCCAAACTGTTTTTCACCGATTCGTGAACCGGGTCTTGTGTGCTTTTGAATAAGTTTATAAATTTAGAAAGCAGTCCTAATCATTTTCACTTTCATGCAACTGTGCACATGGTCCTAAAATTTTTACGTGAGCTATTTAACGAATTTCGCGTTAAATCGTATTCAGAGTTGGCAGCATCCTCTCAGATTTTAACATGAAGACATGAAGACTTTGTCACCAAAAAGTCACTTTGCATACTTTGTTTTTCCAAAAATGATCCAAACTGTCTTTTGAAAAAGGTCAAATTTTTTACCAATTTTCTTCAAATGGCTATTGTCTGAAAATGACAAATCCTGCAAAAAATGTTGTAGGAATGATTTTCGCAAAATTAGTCAAATTTTTGAATAAAAGTATTGAAATAATTCGACTCCTACACTGAAAAAATCGATTTAAAAAAAATTAAAGTCGATTTACAAAAAAAACCCTCTTTGATTTGGATGAATTTTTGCTCCAAAATAGGCAATTTTGTTCCCTATATACCAAAAATTCAAGTTAGGTACATTCAAAGAAAAAATGTTATTTGAAAAAAACTTTTCTTTGCCCAAACTGGCCGTGGACGAAGAAGTATCTTGTCTATGTACCCACCCGGGAAGTAGAGATTGATGGTGTAGTCTCCAACAGGGACCTTAATTGCGAAGTATGAGGTTCGCTCCTTCAAGAACCCTTTGTTTCGGCCAGTGAAAATTCTGGTTCGCAAGCAAGTGTGTTCAGGAAAAATCAAGGAGTAGGTATATGAAAACAACTTATTTTCCATCAGCCTCATTTCGAACCTTTCGCCGAATCTGCTCTTCCAAACATTCATTTTTTGGACGGGGCTAGTCTACTTGTTGTGCCGCGAGGCATGAACTGCCGTCGTTGCAAACAATTGGGCCTACAGCGACTTAGTGTAGAAACAAGGCACGCTGTGGAGAATCCGGAGAGAATCATGACAAATTTTCCTACTGCTGTGAGACTCCGCATGATGGAGACAAAATGAAACATTATTGTAAGGAACGCTTCGATATAAAAAAAAGCAAAAGAGCGCTACGCCACCTACAACGACTAATTTCTACGTTTCCTTGTACACTAAAGAGCGAGAGTCTGACCATCCCATTGTGCGTTCCCTATATTTACTTATCAACGACCATCGTTACAATTGCAGGAGGCTCTCTGTTTGATGGAGCATGGAAAGCACTCTTTGTATTTCCTGGAGAAAACATGGGAGTTTTTGAGTACTTTATCTTAAAAACCATAGCAGTTAGTTTGAGTTCTTTCGCAGTGCTCCATTCCGGGTAATGAGAAGGCGGATAGTTGGATTGGAATGATAATGAGAAGATAGACATTTAGGCATAAGAAGGTGATTTTTATGAAAGATCGCGTGGCTTCAACAAGTTTTTAAATATTTTTTCTCAGAGGACGTTCGAAAATTGGCAAATTTCGGGGAGCGATGGAAGTTCAGGAATTCCAAAGGTATAAACAAACCTTGGTCCAAGAGAATGGATGAGGGTCATCATTTCATTCTGGTGATATCTTGGGTCATGTATAATCATTCTACGTAGAATACCCATCTCCGGCATATTAGGGTCGTGGAGAGCGGTCTCTGCGCTTGGGGTGGCGGTTATCGTGATATTAAACATGTTGTCTGGTCGTGCGCTAAGTGTTCTAGTACCAGATCTCCGTTATACGAATCCCTTCGGCCTCGTTCCAGTCCAGTCCGAGATGCTATACGAAATTCGTTACTGATACTTTTTGCATGTATCAAGCAACTAGCAGTTGGGAAATTGGATTCTAAGATGATTATGACTTTCATTAGTATAGTTTTTGATAAAATACGCTGAAAAAAAAATTCAGTTTGAACAAGGAAAAGTTTTTTTCAAATAACTTTTTGACTTTCTCATATAGAAATGTTATGCAATCACTCCAAAAATCGCCAACCTAATCCCGGCCGAATGTCCTATGCCATTCGACTCAGTTCGTCGAGATCGGAAAATATCTGTGTGTGTATGTATGTGTGTGTATGTGCGTATGTGGAAAAAAATATCACCTCTATTTCTCAGAGATGGCTTGACCGATTTACACAAACTTAGTCTCAAATGAAAGGTACAACATTTCCATCGGCTGCTATTGATTTTTTTTATTGATTGGACTTCCGGTTTCAGAGTTACGGGTTAAAGAGTGCGTCCACACAGCAAATTCCCATATAAACTGAAATAAAAAATTTTCAAAGGGGGAAGTAAGGGAAAATTTCAAAATCAAATTTGCATTTTTGATGCCGAATGACTTTAACCATAAAACGTTGAGTTTTGATAAAATCTCAAAAAAAATTTTTTTGACGAAAATTCACTTTTTTGGACTTTGGCACCTTTTTGCCTTTCTCATATAGAAAGGTTATGAAATCACTCTAAAAATCGTCAACCTAATCCCGGCCAAATTTTTTTTTTATCTATAAAGGCTTAGGTAGGAGTATGCAACAAGGGGTTGCTACTTTAAAATTAAAACTAGTTTAAAATTTCTTAACAAGTTCAAGATTTTCGGCAGGGTCCGGTCCCCCCGGATCTTCCTTCTTGATCCGCCGCTGGTTTCAAGCAATGTTTCAGTGTCGACAAATAGTACCTCAAGATCTTGGCTGTCGATTCATTGTATGTTTGTGCAAATCGTACTGAATATGTAATACACATTTCCATCATTGTATTGAACATAACCAGCCATGGAGTCGAAGTTCGGATAACTGAGCAAGGCACAATTGCACCACTAGGTGGATTAAAACAGGTTTTTTTTTCCTTGCAAGTGCCCAACTTGAATTTTTGACGGTAGGAATATAATCACCTATCTTGGAACAAAATTTCATCCAAATCAAAGATGGGGTTTTTTGTAAATCAGCTTTAAATTTTTGAAATCGTTTTTTTCCAGTGTAGGAGTCAATGAAGAATTTTTTCCATATTTAACTAATTTTGTGAAAATCACTCCTACAACATTTTTTGTAGGATTTGTCATTTTTAGACCATAGCCCTTTGAAAAAAAATTGGTAAAAAAAGTTTGACCCTTTCCAAAAAACAGTTTAGATCATTTTTGGAAAAACAAAGTATGCAAAGTGGCTTTTTGTGACAAAGCCTTCATGCACAGAAATTTTAATGAAAATGAGAGAGTGCTGCCAACATTTGTTCGAGTTAGCGCGAAATTCGTCAGAGGATTTATTTCAGTAAAACCAAATGGGATTAGATTGACGATTTTCAGATTGACGGCATAATTTTTCTTTATGAGAAAGGTAAAAATGTCCAAATAGTCAATTTTCATCAAATTTGTTCGAGATAATAACAAATCTCTATGTTAAAAATCGTAATAGGTTGCCAATGTGATCAAAGCGACTCTGGTTAATCATTATTGATCTAGACTGGTAGGTAATTTTGCACCCATTTTAAAAAGCTCATGATTTCGATATCATGATGGTACCAGTTTATATGGAAAATTTCTTTTTGGTCGCACTCTTCAACCCATAACTCCGAGACCAGAACTCCAATCAACAAAAAAATCAATATCCTATCCATATGAGAAAACGAAAAATGAAAACGGAATATGCATTAGATCAAAGCCCATTTCCTGCACAGTCATTCAACCAACAAATTTCGAAAATGGTACCTAATGACGCTTATTTACCGATTTTCAACTAAATATTATCCGTATCTCAGCAAACAGTCAGTACTTCGAGAAAAATTCTACTTTGTATAGAAGTCATTGCACGTCAGATTTACAACCCCAATATTCTTTCTTGCACTCTTTAGCCAAAAAAGTCAACAAGTTTTTTAAAGAATGTGATGTTTTTTTTAAGGTCATGATTTTTTTTCACTATTGAACTTTATCAAATTGAACATTTTACAAATACTGACCTAACTGGATAATTTTTGACATATTTTTATTTTGGTATATATCTTATTTATTCTGGAATTGTTTTAAACAAATAGATTTTTTTAAAGTTGAACCATTTTCTTTTATTATTTTATCGTTAACACGGTGTTCCTAAACCGTTATTAACAAAAAAATGACCATGAATTTATCATACGGCATTCGAAAGATACAGTATCCAAGCATCTTCTCAGTGAATTTCAAAATGATCCATCGAGGGATTCGAGAGAAATTGCAATTTGAAGTTTTATGACACGTTTCATAAGGCTACCAGCGACCACCCACAGGTTTGGTCCTATCTCTATAAACAAAAAATATTTGTCTACTTATTTAGTACATGGCATTCGAAAGATATAGTAATCAAGTATATCCCCAGCAAGTTTGAAAATATTTCATTGACGGAATCGAAATTTATAACGGTTTGGATGTGGTCATAGATGGGTTTTCTACCAGACTTCAAGCGTGAAACCATGTTTGTCCATTGACTATTTGGATCGTTTATACGTGTTGCGGTCTTTATAGGAAAACCTTACCATTTAATTGCATAAATATAATGTACAAAAGCTGGGATTTATATGGTACACTGAAAAAATATGAAAATAGGGTTGTCTTACCAAACCTTAAATATAATGAGTAAATTAAAAAAATGGAGAAAAGTTGGAATGTTTACTTCGATAGGCCACATCTCAATGGTTTGTTGACCTATTCTAATTATTTTTTCATTATTGAACAAGTAGACGTTTCATGGTTAATTTTCATTAAGAAGAATATAAAATAGAGTCATCTACATCAATTAAATAGACAATATAATTGATCTCAACTATATGTATTATCATTATTTAGTGAATATTTTTGTATTAAAAATATCGGCCTATCCATTTTTATATACTAGTTGATTGCAATTGCTGTGTAAACATCTGAATGTCAAATTCTCATGATAAGTTCAATTCGACAATAAAACCCACAATAGTTAGAGATATGAGCAGATGACCTTGAACTACTAACATCCCCTTTGACCAGTTTTAACATCTGTCAACCCAACCAGCGAATCACGATTATAAAAAATTTCCAACAAAAACCGTATCATAACATAAATTGATCTGAATCAGTAAATACCTGCATATTTTTTAAATATATGGTTTGTAGTTTGCGTTTGTTGCATTCAACTAATGTATAGAAATTGATAGGTCGTCGTTTTGAATATAAAGATATTCACTAAATAGTAATAATACATATAGTTGAGGATAATTATGTTGTCTATTGTTTGAAGTAGGCAACTCTATTTTATGTTCTTCTTAATGAAAATTAACGATGAAATGTCTACTTGTTCAATAATGAAAAATAATTAGAATCGGTCAACAAACCATTGAGATATGGCCTTTTGAAGTAAACGTTCCAACTTTTATCCATTTTTTTTTAATTTACTCATTATATTTAACGTTTGGTAGACAACCCTATTTTCATATTTTTCCAGTGTATCATATAAAACACACCTTTTGTACATTATATTTACGTAATTAAATGGTAAGGTTTTCCTATAAAAACCGCGACACGTATAAACGATCCAAATAGTCAATGGACAAACATGGATTCACGCTTGAAGTCTGGTAGAAAACCCATCTATGACCGCATACCACATCCAAACCGTTATAAATTTCGATTCCGTCAATGAAATATTTTCAAACTTGCAGGGGATATACTTGATTACTATATCTTTCGAAAGCCATGTATTAAATAAGTAGACAAATATTTTTTTGTTTACAAAGATAGGACCAAACTCGTGGGTGGTTGCTGGTAGCCTTATGAAACGTGTCATAAAACTTCAAATCGCAATTTCTCTCGAATCTCTCGATGGATCATTTTGAAATTCACTGAGAAGATGCTTGGATACTATAGCTTTTGAATGCAGTATGACAAATTTATGGTCATTTTTTTGGTTAATAACGGTTTTAGGAACACCGTGACTAAGTCATGCTTGTCGTTTGCTGCTCGGCGCGCCAGATTCTTTGCAACCTGCAGGCAATCTGAGTGGTTACAGTCGAGACTGCGTTCCACTTCTCCACCGCTTGACACATCCTCTGGGTAAGGGTATTAGGGGTTGCGTCCCGGCCGCAGACGACTAGCATTGCTCTTCTTTCGACGTCAAAACGAGGACATGCAAACAGTATGTGCTCCGCAGTTACGTCAGCACCTGGGCAGTCAGGAAGGACTGGGGTCTCTGCGTGCTCAAACCTGTGGAGGTACTGTCGGAAGCAGCCATGGCCTGACAGGAATTGTGTCAGATGGAAGTGAACTTCCCCATGGGGTCTAATCACCCAGCTCGATATGTTAGATATCAACCGGTGAGTCCACCTACCTCGCTAATATTTTTCTCCTATCAGCTGAGCCATCAGAGACATTTTTGCGAGATTTGAAGTGCTTTGAACGTAAAATGAATTTTGGCAGTTTTTTTAAGGGCATAATTCAAGTGTTTTTTGCGTAGTTTGATCATACATCCGGTTATTTTCATTTTTTTCAAAGAAATGGTTGATTTTATGCATTGCATTACTTCACCAAAATTATTCGTGTGATAAAATTACATCGTAAAATCGCCAAAAATAAGTTACTAGTTGGTTTAGTTAGTGTTTAGACAACTGTTTGTCATGCATTTTTATTGAATTCGAACTTCTAATGCGATAACAACAACGACGCCCGTAAATGCCCGCGATCACACTATACTCATTCGAAAGCTTTTAATTTTCTCTTTAAAATGAGTATATTGTAGTTTTGCGAAAACTGGCGATAAGCAGTCAAAATTTAAAAAAAAAACTGTGAATGGAGACGCGTGGTTATTACTGATATTGAATTTCAATAATCACTTTAGTATGTTTTTTTAGATGGTAGAGGTATTAAAAAAAATTCAGATCAGTAAACATTTTCAACCATCTGAAATAGGTTATAAAATGTTTCTGGAACTATTTCTTGCTAAGTTTCGCAATAACTGTCAAATATAGTGAACACAGTTGAGTTCTAGTCATTTGGTGAGACTATTTTGATCCGAATTCGCATAGCACTGATATAGCTTAAGGGTATGCGATATTATCCAAATATAATAATACCGTTTTTAAATGAACCATATACACGAAAAAAGGGTTTTGGATCTATTTTAATTTAAGATATGAAATAAACAATCTAAGTAAATTGAAACACACCTACGAAACAAAAATCGCTAGGTTATCTTGTTGATTAGTGAATATAATTAAACATTCCACTAAGACGCTCAAAACGTTTGTTTTGAAAATGATAGAAAATGTAGCTTTCATATTAAGTAACCCACTAATGAATTAAATGTTCCAAAATTAGTAAAACACATCTTATTTGATCCGTAAAAACAAAATAGTCATTTCTGATGCCACATAATGAGATGTCAATTAATTCGTTTCAATATGGAAAATTAATTCCAAAATTACAATTGAAAAAAATCATTATAAAAGACAAAATCTTTACTTTTGAGCTACTCTAATAAGTAGTAAAGTTAATTTCTATTTTTATAATTAAAATATAAATTCAGGGCACAAAAACTTCAAAATTTTAACCTTCACAAACATATTTATTTTTAAGCCACCCTAACGTATAATGAACTTTTTTTCAAATGTTAATATCAAAAACGATTTAGCACACGAAAATTAATGTACACAAATTTTAAGAGCGATTTTGAAAAAAATATTTTTGAGACACCCTAATGAATAATATTTTAAAAATAGCGTTTACTACGCTTATTTTTGAAATATTTTAATATCAAAACCGAATTCAGCACACCAAAATTACATAAAATCGTCCTATTTGAACCGATACGGCAAAGTTTGGACTTTAGTCCACCTTTTGTTCTAAGTCGTGCCACTGTGGATAGGAGCTCTCCAGTTTCCGAAAGTTACTCCCAGTGCTCTCGCCAAGGACGGGTCGCTGTACCTAAGGATAGTTACGGCAACGCCTACGTCTACTGGCGCACACCTTAGAGCTATTGGACATCATCCTCGATAATGCCGCAACAGCTGTCGAAGCCCTCATGCATGTATAGACCCCAAGAATCTTCAGACTCAGCTTTGAAGTGGTCACGACTTCTCCCACTTGGATAACTGCATGTTGTACCGACTTGCGGTTGCTGACGATAACCACCTCCGTCTTATGTTGAACGATCTCCAGGCCTCTCGCGCTCATCCATTCCGCCACTGTGCTGATTGCGTGTGCTGCAGTCAGTTCTACCTAGGCGATTGACTCCCCGTAGACCACCAAGGTTACATCATCAGCGAAGCCGAAGATCTTGACACCAGGAGGAGGAGAACTTTAGTCTCAGAACCCCGTCATACATAAGACTTCTGCGGTAATAGGAACGCTTCTCTGGCCGGCATCGGTCTCGTATAACATTACACGGTTCTGGAAGTAGCTTTCCAAGATCCGGCACAGACCCACCGGCAGGCTAAGCCAGCGTAATCAGAGCGCGAGGGCATCCCAGTTTGCGCTGTTGAATGCGTTCTTCACATCAATTGTCACTAACGCACAATATCGAATACTTCGACTTTTCCGTTGGATCGCTATCCCGGCGGTTTTTACCACTGAGTTGATAGCGTCCACCATGGACTTATTCTTTCGAAAACCAAACTAATTGCTTGACAGGCCGTCCGTGCCTTCTGAGTACGGGGTTAGCCTGTTGAGGATGATCCTCTCAAGCAGTTGGCCCGTCGTGTCGATCAGGCAAATTGGTCTGTACACCGATGGGTCGTCCGGCGGCTTCCCGGCCTTCGGCAACAGTACCAACTTCTGTCTCTATCGGGAAAACGGCACTCGTCAAGGCATTTCTGCATAGCTAGCCTGAACCTGTTCGGGTTCGCTATTATTGCTGTCTTGAGAGCGCTGTTTGGAACTCTATCAGGCCCTGGAGCTTTGTTCTTTGCTAGGGAATTAGCCACTGCGAGTAACTCTTCATTCGTCACCGGAGCCACCGTTTCGGCCGCAAGAGGCCAGGGACTTGTGGCTTGAGACAGGAAGAGTACTTCGATAATCGTCGCCAACCGGTCCGGAGACCGTTCTAGGGGTGAAGAGCCCCCTTTGGTCTTGGCCATCACAATCCTGTAGGCGTCACCCCACGGATTCGCGTTGGCACTCTCACACAGGTTGTCGAAACACGCTCTCTTGCTACTTTTAATGGCCTTGTTAAGGGCCAATTTCGCAGCTCGAAACACTTCACGGCAGTTCTCTCTTGCATCCTCGGTGCGAGCTCTTTGCATCCTACGTCTAGCTCTGAGGCAGGCTGATCGTAGAGCTGAAATCTCGGCACTCCACCAGTATACCGGGCATCTGCCGTTTCTTGGCAGGGTTTTTCTCGGCATAGTGGCGTCGCACGTGCGTGATAGAACAGCTACCAGCGCATCCCCGCTTAGACTGTCGGTGTTGGCCTCCAGTCCCAGCGCCGCGGTGAAAACTTCGCTGTCGACGTACCTGGCAGGGATCACCCGCCCTCGGATGCTGCACACCATAGTTGATCCTAAAGCGAATTGCTAAGTGATCACTATGGGTGTAGCCCTCGTCTAGCCTCCGTTCTATGCCTGGAGCCAGACCCGGGCTGGCAAACGTTACGTCAATCCATGCCTCCACCCCGTTTCTACGGAATGTGCTAGCGGAGCCATTATTGGCTAACACAGCGTCGTGTTTCGCAAGCGCCTCCAGCAGCGCTTGGCCTCTGCTATTTGTACAGCAGTTGCCCCACTCTACTGCCCAAGCGTTGAAGTCTCCCGCTATGACTACCGGTTTCCGGCCCACTAGGTCCGACGAGAGCCTGTCGATCATCTGGTTGAACGGTTCTATGGGCCACCTTGGTGGGGCATAATACCTACAATAGAGCACACCATTGATCTTGGCAATCGCGACACCCTCCGCAGAGGAGTGTACTACCTACCTCTACCGTTTGCCGCCATCCTAGACCAGTCCGCCACCCAATTGCCGTAATCGGCAGGGACGCTGTACGGGTTGGATAGGAGGGCGAAATCTGTCCTCGACTCCGAAACCGACTGCCACAGGAGCTGCTGGGCAGATGCACAGTGGCTAAGATTCAGCTGTGTTACGTGCACGGCTTCTTCTTACTGGCCTCACCGAAGGGACACGAAGGTCCACCCATAACATGGTTACGGTCTTGCTTCTTACTGGCGCAGATAAGGTATTTTGGTACCCTATCGCATTTCTGCGCCTTGTGTCCCTCCTCACCACAGCGAGGACACTTCTACTTCTTTCTGGACCCTTGCAGTCGTAGGACTTATGGCCGGACTCTAGGCACCGATAGCACCTGTCCACTGAAGCCGGCTGGGGTATGCTTACTGGGCATACTGATCAGCCGATCTTCCCTCTCTCGATGACCTTTTTGGCTTCCGCAACCGGTAGTCTGAAATAGGCTACCTGCGTCCCCTCTCTTAGGCGTACAGAGGTCCGCTCAATCTCTGTGCCACACTGCTCCATGACGGCAGAGACGACGTCGTCTACGTTCATAACCTCATCCAGTTGCTTGCACTGGAGAGTCACTTCCGCACCCAACGACCTCATCTGAGCGCCGTCACCCAAGACCTCTTGGGCCAACTTCTTGTACCGGCGTATCCCACTAGTTTGCGCAGCTCGTTTCAGCACCAAGATCATTTCGCTGATCTTGGTACGTCTAACGCTGCGTACATCCTGTCCTAGAGCCGAGAGGCTTTCGGCCGCCCGCATCGATTTGAGGACGTTGGCATACTTACCCTATTCTAAAGACAAGCGATAAAACTCTCTATGTTGTACACAGTACAACAAGCTCGTGAGCTTGAGCTTGTGCGACCACCCCTGGCTGCTACTCCGTTATCGATATGGACTAGCTGAAGTTGCACAGGGAATCAGTAGATAATTATGCTTGAGATCGCGGAAGGAAAGGAATTGTTAGTTCGATACTTGCTTTTGCTAGAGGCCGTATATACTACTGCGCGCTGCACAAGTATCACGGGAGGAGGATATTTGTTAGTAAGTATAGAAGTTGGATTCTACTTCTTCTTAACCGACGCCAGAGAGGTGACTCCACTATCTGGACGAGATATCGATCCATCAACTCATGGACCGGGGACCAACGGCTTTACTTCCCTTCCGAAGGAAGACGTGACCACAGATTTTTTCACCTCAGAAAAATCTCAACGACCTCGGCTGGAATTGAACCCAGGCCAACTGGAATGAGTGGCGGTCACGCTTACCACTCAACCACCGGCGCCGGAGTACAACGCGCGAGTGCTCGTGTTAAAAAAAAATTGACGCGAGTACCGGAGGGTTAATTTTAATAATTTCGATTATTTAATTCATTTCATTTATTGTATTTATTTCAATCACTTTATTCATTGCATAATTTTTATTTATTTTTTAATTTTTCTTAAATTTATTATTTTGATATTTTACTTATTTAAATTATTTTATCAGATTGATTCATTTTATTATTTTTTAATTATATTTATCTGGCATACTCTATTATTTTTTCCTTCCCCTTATTTTATCATTTTGTTTTTTTTTAATTCATTTGGATTATTATATTTTTTATTAATTTTATTCATTTAAATTATTATAGTCATTTTATATACTTTATTATTTTTTTGTATTGTTCATTAAATTCTTTCCATAGATCTCAACCACTTTTAATCAGATAAATATTTCATTAATTTTATTAGGTTTGTTTAGCATTTTGCTTATTTTAATCACTTTTTAAATATATTGTTTTTTTCATTATTTTAATGTATTTTATTTTAATATTTTAGAGCTACCTAATTTCATTTATTTCTTTCATTTTCTTCATCGTCTTTTTTATTTTGTTTATTTCCATATAATAGTTCATTTTACTTTTTTTATATACTTTGTTCATTTTATTTACATAAACGACTATCTTTATCGATCAATTCGTTTTATTTCTTTTATTGATTTTTATTAATTTATAAATTTTGTTCATTTCATTATTACTCTTAATTTAATTTATTTTGTTCATTTCAGTCATTCTATTTATTTCATTTATTTGATTTATATCATTAGATTTATTCATTTTACCAATTTCATTAGTTTACTTCAAATTATTTATTTTGTTCATTTCATTGATTGAATTCATTTTAACTATTCTACACATTTTATTCGTTTCATTATTTTATTAATAATAATTAATATTTATATTATTTGTTCTATTATTTTGATTAATTATATTTTTTTCTAAATTTATTCGTTTTAATTATTTATTTATTTTATTCATTTCATTAGTTTTATTAGCTTTATAGATTCTGTTTTTTAATACTTTTCGTAATTGCATTCTTCCAAAATAAAATTTCAAGCTATTTTTTAAATTAATTAATGATTAAATTTTGTTAATTGTATTAGTTTTTCAATCTGGAAACCCCAAACTTAAAAATTCAAAGGTGGAGGACACGATGCGCAAAATTCAAACAAAAAAAATCAAATTTTTCGCATGAAAAAATACTAAAATTGTTAAAAATAATTATTTAAAATATTTTATTATTATTATTATTTTTTCATTTTGTTATTTTAATAATTTAAACGATTGTGTTATTTTCTTCATATAACTATTTGTATTATTTTAACCATTTTTTTGCCTTATTAATTTTATTCATTTGATTTTTTAGTCATTTTCTACATTTGGGATCGAGTCTTCTGCATTTGAATTTTTAGATTTGGGTTTTCGAGATTTAAAAGTTTTATTCTTGATCTGAAATTTACAAATTTTAAATTTTTGGATCTGGGTTTAGTCATTAAATTTTAAATTTGAAAGGAGGGTGCTGTGATATGTGGGGTGTGGTAACTCCTTACCACACACTCTCAGTAGCTCTGTTAAAATTTAGAGAACCTATTTCAGTAAAATCAAATGGGATTACGTTGACGATTTTCAGATTGACGGTATAATTTTTCTTTATGAAAACGGTAAAAATGTGCCAATGTCCAAATAGTAAATTTTCGTCAAATTTGTTCGAGAATTTATATTATATTGTCATAGATGGCCAAGGTGGTCAAAGCAACTCTGGTTAACCATTATTGATCAAGCCTAGGAAAGTAATTTTTCAACCATTTTAATAAGCTTTGCATCATTTCGATGTAATGATGGTACCAGTTTATATGGAAAATTGCTGTTTGGCTGCACTCTTCAACCCGTAACTCCGAGACCGGAACTCCGATCAACAACAAAAAAATCAATATCCTTTCCATATGAAGTAGCAAAACGGAATATGCATTAGATCAAAGCCAATTTTCTGCACAGTCATTCAACCAACAAATTTCGAAAATAGTACCTAATGGCGCTTATTTATCGATTTTCAACTAAATATTGTCCGTATCTCAGCAAACAGTCGGCACTTCGAGAAAAATTCTGCTATGTATAGAAGTCATTGCACGTCAGATTTACAACCCAAATATTCTTTCTTGCACTCTTTAACGAAAAAAGTCAACAAGTCTTTTTTAAAGAATGTGATGTTTTTTAAGGTCATGATTTTTTTCGCTATTAAAGTTTATTAAATTGAACATTTTACAAATACCGACCTAACCGAAAATTTTTTGATATATTTTTATTTTGGTATATATCTTATTTATTCTGGAATTGTTTTAAACGAATAGATTGTTTTTAAAGTTAAACCATTTTCTTTTATTATTTTATCTTTAAACATTTTCAATCGTGTTGGAAAGATTGTATAAACATTTCAGAGTGAATTTCAAAATAAATTGCAAGATATTACGATTATAACAATATAGCAAGGCGGTTTTATACTCAACTGTGACTATATTCGCAATATCTCATAAAGTGCCTTCTTTGAGATTTCCCTAGTAACAATAGTGGTTTTATGATACTCTGGAAGCCACTCTTAAAACTTAAATTGCACTTGTAGTGTATTATAAAAACTGAATTGTTACTAGGGTTACATACTGCAATTTTTACACAATCATCCCATTATAACTCAAAATTCTTACAAAATAAATAAATATTTTTTGGCCCAAACTGCGGAGGGCATAAGTTGAAGTTTAAAAAAAATATAAAAACATTTCGAATAGTTTCCGAGTTAAAAAAATAAATTCGATAAATGTCCAATCCCAAAAACGTTTACCAAAAAACTACACCACTGGCTTATTAATTTGGAATGATTCAATGGCTGCAAATATTTTTTTTTGTATTTAGTCAATTTAACAATTTAGCAGTAGAAATATCGAAACCGTCCCTGGCACGCGTGATGTCTAACATTTGCTAGCTCCAAATCCTACCTATACACAACGGCTTAACATCAAGCCCCATGTGACTCGCATTGTCATCATCAGAAAGAAACATACATGCAAACTATCGCCAGCTGCGAGTTTGGCAGTTCCCAAAGCGCAGCTAGAATTTCGTAACACCTTCTCGAACACAACCATCGTCACTCCGCTCCGTAGTCTTTTCACACGCCCTCTGCTCCGATCGTCATATTTTCAATTTTATATCCCTGTTTAGACCGTTAAAAGCTGTAATTGAGAAGAAATCAAAACGGAAATTTATCACCTACCGCTCCTTTCCTGCCCGGAAACAAGCCCCCAATTGTACCCATAGGAACTGTTGGCATTGCACCGAAAGCGAACGGACTCGGCCTTTGGTCGAGCGCACTCTGCTCCAAGTGATTTATGGATCACGAGCTCACGCCTGGGCTGTGATTTATCGTCCGGAAAAGAGATTACAAACAGTTTTGACAGGACAAGTGTTTAGTTACAGTTGTGTGGGTTTTACATGACTGGAGCGCGCGCGATGCTCACTTGGGCTGACTGGTCGACGCCTGCTCTTGGTTCGTCGGTGTTCTTGGAAGCATTTTCCTGAAAAAGCTGATCGGAGCCTCGAAGGGTTTGCTGTTTAGAAGCGATGTGGCGGCCGGTTTCGTTTGGGCTTGGGCGAGATCCCTTACGGCCTTGTCGTGATATTGTCGAAGGTAGTTGAACTTTTGCCCGACCGTGGGTGGTCGCACGGTGAGACAGATCATCAGAGCGTCCTTCTTGAGGTAACCACCCGCCAGCAGATCCTCCCGGGAGATGAAATTTTTCCAACCGAACGGCATCCACGGTTGGAAGTTGTGTTCCAGTGATTTTTTAATTGATTTTTTCGGCGAATCGTTAATTAGCTCCACCGAGAATTCGTACCTATATCGGAGAAACATGATTGCATGTGATGTTCTGAGAGGAAGAAAAAACTGACTTACACATTCGGAATTCCATCAACAAGCTCGAGAAAAATGCAAGCAAACATTCCCCTGATATCGCCATTTCCACCGGGAAAGACCTGCAGCCTCCAGGAACCGCCCAAATCATCCCGGAAAGTATCCGAGTACAAACAAATGCCACTATTACTCGCTTCTGCCATATTTCTAATGCAGCATACTTCATTGATGCAGTCCACCGAACATTCCCTGTGAACAAAAAATCCTAACATAAGTCGTTCCACATCGAATCCACCGCTGTACTATAAATACGCACTCCCTCAAGGATGAATTATTCCGTTCCAACTTGTCGGCGTACTTCCGCAGACAGTTGAACTTCTCTATCAGATCCGGTGAGCGAACGGAGAATCGCAACTCGAAGGAATCGTTTTCCAGAAACTCATCGAACAGTAGCTTCAAATCTACGAAATGGTTTTGGCCCCAGCCCTTGCGCAGCTGGAAGTGGTCCTCGTCTTCGTACAAATGCGGATGGGTTCGATGGGGTAGTTCAATGGTGAAGCGATACCTGTGGAGGGGTGGGGGGATGGTGGAATAGAAGAGAATATTTAATTAGGAATTGAGGAACGGTACCGAGTATACTGGAAAGATTGATTGGATGAGAAGGCAGCAACAGTGGCGTAGCCAGAAATTTGGTTTGGAGGGGGTTTTGATGAAAATCGCATTTTTTTTTGAAAAAATGCTAAAATTTAATATGAGTTTGATAAATTATTGAAAACTCAAAAACATAAGTAGTCTAACAGATGTCATTCCAGTCTACAATCAAGAAGGATCAACATGGAACAGTTTTCAAACCTCTATAGATTATTTTCTTGTATAATATGTCAATGAAGTCAAAAATTGCGATCTTTTAAAGTGGGATAAATGATCTAAAAAATTTTCAACCTTCAAGATCACCTAATATAATAATCCTTGACTTTGAAGGTTTGACAACTTCGGGAAGATATCAACATAAAACAGCGCCTGCTTTGATATAGAAATTTTAGTGATTAACTATCATAGAGGTAATTATGGTGAATTAATTTTTCAAAAATATTAAGAGACATGGTGCCTTCAGCAAAGTTTTTGATAATGTCATTTCAAACAATTTTATTGAAAATATGAAGGCTACATGAATTCAACATATAGGGATTTAAATGGACTGGGCCTGCTATATTTCTTCTTAGTGAAGAAAAATTTAGGTGAAAACTATTTTTTTCTGCGCTACGGATAAAATTGTTTGAAACAATCATTGCGAGTTGAGAACACAAAACCTATAACTAAATTATGGATGGATGGAACTGAAACTTGCGTTTCGACTTCATCTCATCAGAATCCGACACTAACTTGGTGGGCGAACTAAGCTTGCGCCGAATTGATGCTAGCTCCTGAAAATGGAATCGCTCTTTGTGTTTTGAGTCCTTTTACTATCTGGGAATTATTTGTTTTAAATCCAGATCCCTTATTTTTTTGTAAGCTTCAAAGGCACCTTGAACGCAATGTGAATTTATTATTTAATTACCGCAGAAGATGTTTATCAAATACAGTAATTTCAGAATAGCTTGTTGTAAAGTTTTTCTACTACTATATTTCGATACTCTGAATATGTGGGATATTTATGTCTTTGACAAAGTTGTTTGAAATAGCACTTTCGAAAACTTTGCTGGAGACATTAAGTCTCGACCCAAATTTGGTTGAAGAGTAATTCTTGTCTATAATTACTTCTAGGAGGATTAACCGTCAAAATTATTCTATCAGCAGATGAACAGTTTTACGTTTTGAAATTTTTCAATGTTACTTAACATCGAAATTTGGCAGTTTCGAATGAATGTGATCGTGGCCGTTAAAAATTTATCGAGCATTAATTTTACTTTTCTTCATTAGTCAACCTAACAACTTGCAGTACCAGTACGTAGCACACAAAATTTTAGTACGCCATTCATTGCATCCTGCTAAGAGGCTATTCATATAGTTGATAATACAACAAAAATCCAATGCTCATAAAACCGATCCTGACCTGCTAGAGACAAAATTACATCAGCTTTCAACTAGTTTCTGAAATGTTATTCTTGTTGTTAACTATATTGAATTGTTGTCTAAACTCTACACAATCTAAAAAAATACATTTTCAGCAAATGTTGAAATGTATGTAAGTTTTCGGTAAACAAGCTTATATTTAATATGCAATCAACTTATTTAAATTTAGATTCCCATTCGAAAAATTGTCTCTAATCCATATTTTGAAGCATCTTTCCAAAAATGAGCTCATAATAATTCAGACAGTTATTTTATTTTACATTGAAGTAATTTGACAACTATGGGATTTTGGCTAAGAGATAAGTTACAAGATCCCCTTCCCACAATTTTCCAAAAGTTCTCATGATGCTTTAAACACAGTACTCAATGTAGTGATCAGAGAATATTTTTCCAAAAATATTTTGTGGAATATTAAATTAAATTCGCCAGCATCATTTTTTTTCAATCCAATTAATTTTGGTTTGGGGGGGGGGGGTTTAACCCCCAAAACCCTTTCCTGGCTATGCCACTGGGCAGCAAGATACGGAGCTAGTGGATTCGAGCATTAGCTTTATGAGATATAACATTTTTTCGATTTGTCGATCTTATAAGCCAGACTTCTTTAATAGATGGTCTTTAACAAATATGATGTTTTCGGACAACTTAAGAACAATAAAATGCGGTTTAAAAATATTAATTTATTTTATTACATACCTACCAAATGAATTTAATTATGAAAAATAATACGTAAATGCATTACACTAGTTTACAAATTTTGGGTTAATTGCATGAAGTTAAGAAGAAAGGTGTTTTCTAATTCAATTTTGGGACGCTGAGCACGAAAATCATATCCCTTTTCTTTTTCAAAGAACCGTTTTCGTGATTTTTTGAAAAAGGTGTTTCTGAGCACTTTTTGCAGTTTTTTAATCAGTATCTCAGGAACAAATCTTCCGATTAACACAAAAGACTCACCATTCGAAAGGTATTGATGTGCCCATTCCAAAACTGTATAACATGTTAGGATAAAATATCAACAATTTAGGGTTAAGAGCAACCAAAGTAAAAAAAAGTAGTGTTTGGCAAAATTACTAATTTTTAGTTGATTCTTCAAAAAAATCAGCAAAAAAAATCTTTTAAAATCTTATGCGACAGACAAACTTTTCACGTGAATTTTAAGTCTAAGATCATGAAAATTCGACAAAAACTGGTGATGTTATTAAGTACCGAGTGAAAATTGCTCTGATTTTCACATATCTCTTTTGGTCTTAAATAAGATTACACTAGTTTACAAGAAAAATGAAGTTACGAGAAAAAGTGTTTTCTAGATTAATTTTGGGTCGCTGAATACGAAAATAACACTATATTTCTCATTCAAAGAAGTCTGAGTTTGAAGAAACGTTCTTCTTTTGTTTCAGCTTTTTTGTTTTTGCTGTATTTTTTATTACAGAAAAATAATTTTTCATATTTTCAGAATATAATGTGACAGATTTTAACAATTTTAAGGTAATCGCGATAAGCTAAGAAGAAATTTCCGAAAATGTATAATATGCGTAGATCAAATCTCGACAAACATATGATTACGGCTTAAAAGCCAACTGTCAAAATTCTCTTTGAAAGGAAATTTCAGACAAACTGTTACCCGCCAATCGCAGATGTTTATAGTAATGAAAAGAAAAAAGTTTTCTTTTGCATTGACTGCTATGAACTGGGTTTAGCCAGTAACGGTTTGTCCGGAATTTCCTTTCACAGAGAATTTTGACAGTTGGCTTTTAAGCAGTAATCGTATGTTTGTCGAGAAATGTACATTTATTATGATTACAATCGACCAAAGTATAAAAAAGTCTAATGTTCGACCTTTTTTAAAAAAATGCATATTTCTAGTAAATTTTTATAATAAATCAAGGACAGAAGAAAATTCTTTAAGAATCTAATGAGATAAATAATCTTTTTGCATAAATTTTAATCCAATGGTCACAAAAGTCGGATGAAAAATGTACTTGATAGTTATTGTTTGTGTTGGGTACTGTCTTCTCTAGCTTGCATCCATCCATCCTGCGGCATTTGAATGGTTTTAGATATTTCATTGTACAACTAAGTGTTCTTTTTAAAATGTGGAAATATCGCTGGAAAAGTATTGTTTTGTCTGTGGTGAGCACATATTTTACGAATTAAAGGATTTTTTGCCTTCTGCTTCAACAGGCTTCACAGCAGATTCTTAGTTCACAGGATATTACGTGGCTAGTGCTACGATCCCATTGAGACTCCTTCCCGATAGGGACTAGAATATTTGACGACTGGCTTATGAGACCAGTGCTACATGCTCTAAACCGCCGCACCAGGACAAGGTTCGCTAAAATCATAAAATTTCCGTTTCGCTCAATGTGCCATAGCATCAACATTTTCCATCCGATGTTAGTGATATTAGGCTTAAAATCAACGTAAACATATTATCTGTCATCTTAGATTCTAAAAGATCTGAAAAAATATTGTTTTTCGGTAAAAAAAATCATTTAAAATGAGCAACTTAAAAAAATGGTCAAAAACGCACTTTTTTAAACCGTTGGTCGCTTGCAGCACTAAAAATTTTACATATGATCGACACATATATGTTTTTGGAAGGGCACATCGGCACCTTTCAACCTGCATATTAAGTAAATTAATTGAATGATTTTGACACAAAATATTGACTAAAACAAAAAAATGAATATTGTTTTCGTGTTCAGCGACCCAAAATTAGTCTAAAAATACTTTTTCTTGAAACTTCATTTTTCTTGTAAACTAGTGTTATTGGTTTTCATTGATGAGGGTCATAAAATGCTATTGAAAAATTATATATATCTTATGTAATTTTGTGGACTTTCGACTGGATTATTGTTATCTAGAAATTTGAACGGCTTTTTTACAGTCCTTAGTGGATTAAAACGATTTGTTTGCTTTTAAATCCCAACGTTTCGACGCCTTGTTTGCGCCTTCTTCAGGGGAGACTATATTGCGGAGTAACAGAGTAGACGAATTTTACATTTAACAATTAAAATAAAATATTACAAGAACTTACAAAAACTGATTATCGTTCCTCGTTAATATCACTGACATGTAAGTGTATGGTCAATATATGGGGATTTTGCTTCTGGCACAAACGCTACAAATAATACACAATAAATTTAACGAGCTACACACAAACTTTGACTAACTATTTAAACTGAATCTGGACTTACTGCAATAACGATGAATTTACACATTTGGTTAAATATTCTTTGGCTATGATCGATCTTGTTTAGAGCAGACGTACAAAATGGGTGAAATATAGTTCTGTGTAGAAAGTGAAATGTTTCAGTGCTGGTGTGGAATTGTTTCAAATAGAGCTTATGGTGGAGTGGACTTTTTGCGGGCGAAATAATTCTTTGTGGTGTGTAATATAGCTGCGTATATGACGCTAAGATTGTCTACATCTGAGCGACTGTTGACGGTATGGGGTGTATTAGTAATGTGACACATTTCTAAATATGGGAGAGACGATGAGCGGAATGTGCGATCTACTATCGTGGTCTTCTCAAATGCGAACCTATGCTGGTATTGCATACAATGTTCTATTAAAGCTGTTTGTGCTCCGAGAGAGGCCACTCGGCTATCTGTTGTGGTGGTCTGATCTTGTATCAAATTATCGAGTTTGTTTACGTTGGACTTATGGCCGGATAATCTACTTTTTAACAAGTTCTTTGTCATACCAATATACACACCTGGGCAGCTATAACAGGGAATCTTGTAGACCACATTATGTTGCTGCATGGTATGAATCGGGTCTTTAACTTTGCTGTGAAGTGATCCTACGGTGTGTATTTGTCTGCTGGCTAATCTTAAAGAGCTGTAGTCATGCTTGAAAATGCTGATGATGCGTTGTGTCAGTCCGTGAATGCTGATTATGGATCGGTAGGTAGTGTTTAGTGTGGTTCCTGGATCACTGTCTGGCGGGGCTAATGTTGCAGGTGGTGAGTCCGCCAACACCCGATGTGCTGGTTGGGTGCTCCTTCGCTGTTTTTTAAAATACTGTTGCAAGAGGTTGTTAATGAGAGTTTTGGGATAGTCGTTTGCGTGTAGGTTTTGGAAAATAATTCCTTTTAGTGTTTCTCGGTCGTGATTTGTTGACAAAGCATACACTCGATGAATGTAGTTGTTTGCTACGTTGATTTTGTATCTGAGCTGGTGGAATGAGTGGAAGTTGAGTAAACGGCCGGATGATATGGGTTTGGAATACCATTCTGTTCTGAGTGATTGATCTGCCTTACGAACAACTACCATGTCAAGATAGGGTAGGCGGCTGTTCTGTTCTATTTCTGCGGTGAATTGTAGGTGTTCTTCCTGTTTATTGAACTGTTCCAAAACAATTTGGGCTTTGTCCTTCGGAATAGCGAGAAACAGATCATCGACATATTTGCCTAAGACTGGAATTGTGAAACTGAATGTTTTAACTGTAGTATCTATGATGCTGTCTAATACGATGTCGGCAAGAATCGGCGATAGAGGACTGCCCATTGCGGTGCCAAATTTTTGTTGATAAAATTTGTTTTGGTAGCAAAAGTAGCTGGTTTCCATAAGGAAGTTTACGATTTCGAGGAATAAGTCTAAGTTTATGGTTGTTTTTTCCCTTATATCTGGCCACCGCTCTATGATATTTTTACTAACAAGATGTGCGGGAATGTTGGTGAACAGCGATACCACATCTAATGAAATCATAATGTAGTTGGGAGGTAATGTTATACTGTTTACGGTTTGGCAGAATTCAAACGAATTTTTAATGTTGTATTTGCTGGTTGTTGCTTCCTTCAGTATGCTTGCTATGTATTTGGCCAGGTGGTAGGTAGGAGCGGTGACATTGGGGACTACTGGTCTTAATGGTAGACTGTCCTTGTGAGCCTTTGGTTGGCCATAGATTCTTGGACATATGGCATTGTAGACGCGCAATTGTGTTGCCGTTTTCGAGTCAATGAGTTTTAGATTTGCTAATCGTGTTACAATGTTGTTGTTCTTTGTTTGAAAGGTTGATGTTGGGTCTCGTTTAATCTCTTTGTAAGTTTTTGAGTCTGATACTAGCGCTTGCATTTTTTCCTTGTAGCTTTTTGTATACATGATAACTGAACGGTTTCCCTTATCCGATGACAGAATGCAAATCTCTGGATGGTCACTTAAGAACCGTTTGGTTGTGTTGTAGGCTGTTGAGCAAAAACGGGCTAGGGGTTCGTTTTTCCCCGACAGTTGCTCGAAGCCGTGGAGATAGTTTTGAATGACATTGGATATTTTGCATCTGTTTTGATCCTGGATGGTTTTATCTGGGACTGTTTTTAGAATCGTCTCTACGTCAGCAATTAAGTGGTACAACGGAACCTGAGTTACTGAGCAAATTGGAAGAGTGTACTTTGGGCCCAGACTTAGTAGTAACATGCTATCTTTTGGTAATTGTATTGATGTAGTGTTAAGGATGGCTTTTTTGTTATATGACGGAACTTCGTTTTCTTTGTGGGCGGGCAAGGCTATGATTTTTTGGTACTTTCGATCTGTTTTTTGGTTGCGAATCTTTGTTTGGTGTAGAAAGCTGTTATCCTGTGTGTTTTTGAATTTGAGTACGGTTGCTTCGTTTGTCAGCGTTGCTATTGTGGTAAGAAGGGCGTTTCGCCGTTTCTGGATGTCGCTTATATTATAGAACGTTTGTTTTATCTCCATATTGAGAATTGATTTTTTGAATCTGATCAAGATTTTATTGGCCTTACTGAGGATGGGTCCGTTTTCAGCCAATAAACCGTATATGCATTTAAATGACTGTGTAATATGCTTTGGAAAAACGCCGGATTTTCTACATTTCACCAAGAAATTTTTTCGTGATAGCATATTAGCAAGTTTGATGTTACATTGAGCATAGTCTTTCATCATATATTTCATATATATATCTAAAATTTGGAAACGTTAAACCCATATCAACTTATTCTAGAACACTTTTTATGTATATTACAAATTTGTGTCAATGAGGCAACTTTGATCACTCGAAACTTTTTTGTAGATTGCCCATCTAGCCTAAATAATCTAACGAATTATTCATATTTCAAATGAGTTTTTTTCTAAACTGATAAAATACTGGTTTGTTATACTTTTTGAGCAATATTCTCAAAAATTCTTATTTTTGTATCCAAAAAATACAAAAATTCACAATTTTGCTTTGCCTTGTTTGCCAGTGTCTGTTTTTTCTGCAAGAAACATTTTAAATTTTATTAAAAATAATAAATTCCAAGCGAATGTTTGTTTATCTTTAAACCCTTATGTACCAAATGTATTTTTAAAAGATTGCAAATTTCAAAGATATTTTTATGTGAGACTAGTTCGCGTTTCAAACGATTTCAAGTTTCAACTTGAAATATTTTTTATGATCAATGCTCCAACAAAGTGAAATGGATCAAACGTTTTGTTAATTGATAAACCACTGACATATAAGTAATTTGGCAGTTGAAAATGTTTTAGGATTCTTTGATTTTCATTAGACTTTAATTAGGCGACGTTTCATGACTCGAATTTTACAGTATGTTAAAATACTTTGTCAATTCAGGTTGACGTCTACTTTTTTCCAATTCGTTTATTTGATAAGCACGTTTGCGTTAGCTTAAAGGTGCCATTTTTCATTGTTTTACATTTTGAATTTCTTAATTTAACGTCTACTTAACGACGAGTAGCTTTTCGGAGTTAGTTTAAAGAAAGATGGGCATAGCGGTGTTGGTAAATCTATTGCCTTATCGCAGCTCACCTGGGTTCGATTCCCAATCCCGCACATAGGGTTAGAGATTTTTCTAAAAGAGATTAAAACTTCTATAATCAAAATAAACAAAAAGTTCAAACAACCATTCGAATGAAACACATTTATTTTAAGAATTTAATATGGGTGAACATACAGGTGAACAAAGTCACCCCGGAATACGAAAATGGACCTTAAATTGAAATCTCTTTTTGAAAAATAGTGGTAAGTGGACAATTTCAAGGAAAACCATTCAGTCTTATTCTTTATATAAGTCTTCCCATATACACATCGTACACAACGTTCGCTCTGGTTCTGCGCTCATATTAAACCTACACTTCGTGTACGAACTCCAACACGCTATTTCGTACCTAAACACGTGCACATGTTCGCCTGCACAACCGAACCTCATGTACGTACACGATGTGTGTACACGTAGAATCGAGGCACTAGTTTTCTCTTTCTCATTCTCATCATCACTCTTTTCGCCTTGTGCAAATCTTACACGTACGTACACGGATGTTTGAACTAGAGTTTGTACACCGTTCGCTTGGGTTCAATGTTCGAGGCGAACCTATACATCGAGACGTAGCATGTTTGAGGTTGAATGCGTGCACGAAATTTTGCACACATGTACAAAATGGTCCATGTTCATGGGAAGTCTGCTTTATATACATGGTTTAGAAGAAATGTTCCTAAAAATATACAATGATTACTTCGAAAAGTGATCAAAGTCTTTTAGGTTTACGGAAAGCGATATTATTACATATTAATTACAAATAGCTCCCGTCATTACCTGAGGAATGAGCTGTGCAAAATTTCAAAATGATTGAACTAGTAGATCTTAAGTTATGACGTACACCGAAAAACAAAACGAAAGGGCGCCTCCGACAAGCCACTGCCACTTGTTCAATCTTCAATATTTTGCAATGAAATTTTGAGAAAATATTGTTCAATTGTGGCATTCGTATATGGAAATTGAATGAATATACTAACACTCTCAGTATCGCCAGGATTTTTTTTATGTGCCTGTCTTACCGAGCTTATATTTTAATATTTTGTTTTTTGGTGCCTGTAGGATTTCCTTTACGAAACAATACAGTGTTTTTGATCAAATTACTTTAAATTGGTTAAGAATTCAAATTATCTGCCATGCGCAACGTACTTTTCCGTGTTGTTGACAACATGCTGATTTAGAGTCAAAATTTGCTAATCAAATGTAAGAATTGATTTCATATTTTTAAGAGATAATTTCTACTTATATTTAAGAAAAATTTATATAACTATGATTCCATTGCAATAAAGATACTGAAAATAGCTTAGAGCTCCTGTAAAACAGATTTCAAACCTTAAGGTCTTAGGCACAGTTCCCCTACAAAGTTTAAATACAGAAAATATAATAATGAAGGAGTTCTATATAAAGTTCAATGCGTTTCACCGCAAAAAAGGGGTTAACTAAACATTTTCCCTGAACTTTCATGAAACCTGAAAGTAAAACAGACAAAAGGAACGGAACAAATCGGAAATATTGATTTTGTATCATCATCTTATGTTATTTTTGCAAAACTTGTCTATTTGTGCACTCCATAATAAAGAAACACATTAGTTTTGCTTTGAACACTTCACTTACATTTTCCTTGGTGGCATAAGCGCAACATTACATTTTCCACAAAAGTCACACGAAACCCGAAATATTTAAGATAAGGAAATTTTGGAGGAACAATTATTGGCCGAACACAGTTCGCTAGACATAACGTAACGGTTGTATTCGGATTATCCATTTAAAGTGAATTTTGACAAGTGGCTTTTACGCCCTAATCATATGATTGTCGAGGATTGTTCCGATTCATTGTAACAAATGATACTTCTTATCATCGGAGAACTTTTTATATTCGTAGAATTAAACAAAAGTGTCGAAATATTCTTTCCATTAACAAAAGAATGTAGAGAAACAAACTCATTGCAAAGGTCCTAAGTGCCTCTCTCTCTCTGTTTATTTTCTCTTTTATTACAGCTTTGTCATTAATCATTCCAATTAGCAGAAGAGAAAGTAAACAAATGGAGGCTCTCAGTGGCACTTAGGATCTTTTCAATAAGTTTGCTAGACTTGTTTTATTTTATTTATTCTGAGCGCCAGCAAGGCAGCAGATGGTGTACAATGTTAAACTCACAAGCAAGGTTTAACATTCTCATATCCATTTAAGGCTCAAGTTATTTTCTTTGAGCATGTCTAAGAATTAAACGCTTGGTAGTAAGCATAGGAAAAATTGTGTACAGCTTCGTACAGCAGAATCAGTCGATTTATCAGATTATCACGATTCAAATTATGCAAAATAGTTGGTGGAAAAACAATTGACCGGGCGGAATGGTGCTTTCCAAAAAGTGGCTGTGGTTTTTTCATTCTGCAACTGTATTGCATGTCTCAGCACAATGTGGTGGTGTGACAAAAAATCACAGCCACTTTTTAAAAAGCACTATTCCGCCCGGTTAATTGTTTTTCCACCAAATATTTTGCAAAATTTGAATCGTGATAATCTAATACACCGACTGGTTTTCTTCGTTTAGAGTTTAATAAAAGCTTTATATGGATAAACCGGTGACAAAGTTGAACGCATCTTTTCCAACGCATACTATCAAGTGTTCAATTCGTATGGACGATCGCCCAAAGTTCTTTGCACCTTAAAGAACGATGAAACCCACTGGATTCATCTTCGTCTTTTTGCCGCCTCTATCATTACTAAATGCATACAAAGCAAAGCAATAAAGCAAACTCTCCTTTGTCTTTCGATTCTACTGTAGCAACGCAAGACGCCACTTCTACGAGCAGCAGAAGTAGCGTCTTCCGTTTTCCTGTGAATACGACAATTCAATATCGTTTTAATTTTAAATCAGTAGTATTAATTTTCATTAAATAAAATCATAACAATGTGCATGCGTAAAATGCAACCAAAACACTGCAAATGCGGGAAATATGTGCAATAATAGTGCTTCAGTCGTTTAATATCATCGCTAGCTCGTAATTCCACCAAATCGAACAACGACAAGTAAATATCGTTACTAGAATATTTTCATTTGCCCAGCAATACATGTATGTTCAATATCGAAGGGACGAGTGTGTCTTTGAATCTTAAACGAAAACGAGAGTGTAGAGGAAATAAAAAAAATCAATTTACACGCATGCTTTGTCATAGACCGTTATCTCATTTTCGTTTTCGCAATGTTCTGGTGGTTTTGAGAGTAGCGTCGTCATATTCGCCTGATTTTGGCAAATGAAACAATTTTTTTTCGGCTCTGCTCACAGGCGCATTCTCTGGCGGAGTGCGAAATTTAACATATTTATCCGTAGAAACTTGAAATAATTCAAAGCAGTTTTCATGTGAAATTTTAAGATTTTATTTTCAGAGTGAGTGATAAATTCAATAGCTTTGTTACACAAGCCAAGCATGCCATGAATATAAATTTGTATTGTATTGCGGACAAACCTGACCGACTTCCATTAGTTATTTTTTCCAATCATAACCTAAGGAGCTCAAATGATTTCTGTAAACAAACTTATTTCGCTTTTATTTCCTGCAGAACGGAATTCCATCTTTGCAAGTTTGTGCGCTGAAATTATAGCATATTAAGGGCAATCATCTATGGATATTGGCTTTCTCAGTATTATACCTGGAGAAAATTTAGATTAGGACGTAAATAACAACGAAATATTCTGTTTTGAGTCTTGCTCTTCTGTTCATTACTCGGTCATCTCAACATTCACTACTCAACTTTTTGCATAATAGGCTAGTAAAAACCGTCGGTTTTTGATATGTACTGGAAAATTAGAGCAATTGAAAAAGGAAGTAAACCAAAAGAGGCTCTCAATGTTACTTACGTCCTATTCTAAATTTTCTCCAGATATGTTTATCAAACGACTTATTTTTTCATCATCCGACGTTTCGGTCGTTTTGGTGGCTTTTTTCAAGGAAAACTACAATAAATCTATTCACCAAAAAATATGATTTTTATCATTGACGTAATTTCAAACATAACACAGTTTAACAAACTGCAATTCATGTTATGACGAAATATAACCATGTTCCGTTTAATTTTACATGAAAAATGAACTTTCCATGCGCAGTGACATAAAATTACACTTTAAACAATTAAGAACAAACACCATATTTGGAGTAAAATTACATGATTTACGAAATTCACCGTCATGTAAAAATTTAAATCAACCGTAAAACTATGTTATTTTTGATGCTCGTATATGACACGGTCAGAAGACATAAATATACATTACGTTTTCTAGGTGTGTATATTTAGTTACTTGTTGTTGGATTTACAGTGTTTAATGTGAGCTCGCTTATTTAGATGTCGCTTGTCTTCAAAGACCAATACGTAGTGAGTACAATATCAAAGATAGTTTCCAATTCGCCCGAACAAATCAACCAAGTTACACTTCCCATGTACTGCGTATTAGTATTCTTCGACGTCGTGTGCCTCTTCACCAGCATACCCAAGGATCCAATCCATCACGATATCATAATGGATTGTGATAATATCTGCACGGTTATTTCTGCTTTCGTGGAAAATTATATAAACAAGCCTTCGGCACCGTCATGTGGCCCTATTTCGCCCATCCTAGCAGACAGCATCGTGGGAAATTTGTTAAAAACAGTCACCCGCGAGTTTCCTTTCGAAATTTCTGTCCTGCGAAAATACATTGATGATCTGATACTAGCTCTTCCGAAGGACAAAAAAATGAAATCCAAGAAATTTTCAATGGCTGCAACCAACAAATTTAGTTTACAAAAGAGGAAGAGCAAGGAAATCAGCTCCCATTCCTACACACAAGTCATATGGGGCTACGATAAATCGCTAAAAATACGATGGTATTCAAAATGCATCGCACCCATCTGGCCGACAATTGAATTACTTTTGACGCCTTTCTTTGCTTTACTCGGTCTCATTTAAATATTGTCAAAACGGAAGCGTTAGGTACACTTTGAACGTTAATATTTTTTTCCTGCTAATAGAATTGCTAATCTTTCCAGCAAACAATTTTATAGTTCTATCGAAATTTCAACCGAGTTATACATGTAAATATACAGTACAGCTAAGTCGTATACAATGCGCAAATATGCTATATATGGACGAAAGTGAAGGCAATATATCTATATTCAGAAGAAATTGGGTTTTTAGTATACGATATAAACTATACATAATAGCGACTACGGTCGGTACTTAGTCTGATTCCATGTGACAAAAAACAGACACCTTTTATACACTCTTACGACTCAAAACAGTACTATATACGATTATATTAGGCTTTCGAAAAATATGAATCTAAAATAAAAGTTAAGAATTACTTTAAAATTTACATTACTTTAAAATTTCCGCATCCTTTACATACTTTAAAATTACTTTAAAATTTCCGCATCCTGAAACGTTTCTTCATTTTTTTTCTACAAATGGATTCACTCGGTTTCGAACCCTGAAGCATCAGCATACGTGTCTGCAACAAACCGCATTCACCATTTGCTAGGTTGTGGTTAGTTCGGGCCAAACTTATTGACTCTTAGGAAAACGCTTATCATTATACCACTCTGATATACGACTTTCTCTAGATAACTAACTCACCTATCGTAATATACTTTTAATGATATCCGAAATGTGCTGTAACCAACTCATATATTATACCATCTTCCTCGGACTGATGAAAATGTAAATATAGATCTATATGCAATAATAAAATAATCCAATTAATATCAAATCTTCGCCAAAAACATCTAGGAGAATGCTTACACCATATTTTTAAAATAAATTGTAATTATATAAATAAATTATAAACTTTTGCTTCGCTCTTACGAAATATATATACTAGGTAACATAAAAAAAACCCATTGGGGACCATCCACAAATGACGTAGCATTATATGGGGGAGGGGGAGTTTTGTATTTTGTGATGACGTGTGACGACAGCGAGGTAGGGAGTCATGTCATGCTACGTAGCTTTTTTAATGGGGAATAACTAACATAGTTCTTTATTTAAAAAAAAATACGGTGACAAGGGGGGGGGAGAGTTACCGTCAAGCTACGTAATTACCAGGGGGTATTTAGAAGTTTGTGACGAAATGCTACGATGGGGGAGGGGGGTGTTAAAAATCATTCAAAAAATGCTACGTCATTTATGGATGGTCCATTGGTATTTTTTATTTTGCAAACAGCATTTTTCGTCAATGGATACCCAATAAAGAAGGTTCAAATCAATCATTAGCTTTTTCAAAGTTTACTTTAGGATACACTTTTGCTTCAACATGTTGCGAGTTCTGTGAATACTATCCACGCTTTTTATATTTTAGTTCTGTTATCATAACTACCTTCTTCAGCTTTAAAATTAATTTAAGCGTACACAATATATAGAAAAACTCATAATTTTAACTATTACCTAAAAGTCTTGTCCATATTTCCATAGTTCTAAGTTCCTATTTATGGCACGATACAACCATGCTGATATAGGAACGAATTGAAGACGATATCAACATAAAGCTGAAACCCCCTTTTTTACAAAGTATCGATTCATTTATTTTTTTTTTTTGAAAATTTATCAGAACTGATACTTTTTTTTGGGGATTGAATCAAATCGGTGCCAAGCCAGCATTTCTTTCACAATTAGCCTCACCACTCTTTGCTTAACGATTCTTGGCGTACAATACTTGAATTAATTTGACTATTACCGACACACATTTGTGTAGTCGAAAGATTGTGTCATACTACTGCACTAATAACGATCCTTTTTATGCATTATATGACTTAGTTTGCACTCATTTACGAGAATCGTAAAGGAGTCTTTACAACACAAAAGTTAAGATAAATGTTTTATAATGTGTATGCATATGGTGTACCATTGTACGATTCCGATAAAAATTGTATGCTTATACGATTTTTGTTGGTCATCCTTACGCGACACCTTGCTAACTGGGTTGTTTCACAAATCGACACAAAAACGTTCAATACTTGCTACCGATACCTTGTTTGCTATGTAAAACTGATTTAAATAGTTCAAGAGCTACTTTTAATGCAAATCAACATCAATGCTAGAGCTTATAAATATATGTGCCAAAGCTTTTCTCAAAATCAGTCGAGTATGAGCATGGTGGGGTAAAAGAATATAATACGCCCTACCAGGGCAAAATGCCTCTCTTCCATTTCAAGGACTACAGAATTATGTGAAGCGTAAAAATGGCTTATTTATTTATTTATTTATTTATCGCACGCATCAACAGGCCGCACTCGGCCCCAATGATGGAAACTTAAATTAATTACATTTAAAAAACTGCAGGAATCGCTTTCTTAAAGTTATCCGAGACAAATGAAAGTCGAACAGGTGCGACACACGATTGAAGAGGCGTTGTAGTCCCGTGATAGCGGCATTAGCTGTTTGAATAGTTCGTCGAAACGGCACTCTCAGAAGAACGTTTCCGCGTAACGTTCTGGACCTTGCTTGGATGTTGACTCGCTCTAATAAATCTGGAGAATCGATGCGTCCTGACAGAAGATCAGAGATGAATAAGGCTCTTGCAGTTTCTCTACGGCGCTGAAGGGTATCGAGTTGACACCGACTCTCGTAGCTTGGTAGACGAAAAGGATCGCGCCAAGGCAGGCGTCGAAGAGCATACCGTATAAATTTTCGTTGAACGCCTTCAATTCGATCGCTGCTGTTCATGTAATTCGGGTTCCAGACTGACGAACAATACTCCAGCGTGGAGCGCACTAAAGAGCAGTAGAGGCTTTTGAGACAATAAATGTCTGTGAAGGATTTAGCCGTACGGAAGATGAAGCCCAGGCTTCGCGATGCTTTACCAACAACATACGAAATGTGATTCTTAAATGTAAGTTTCGAATCTAACAGCACTCCAAGATCCTTAACGCAGCTCACCCGGGAAACAAGAGCTCCAGACAAGTTATATTCAAACTCAATGGGATCCTTTTTTCTGGAGAACGATATCACAGAACATTTCGCCGGAATCAGATTCATTCGGTTGTTTTCACACCATCTGCTGAAAGTGTCAAATTGCTGCTGCAAATAAAGTGCGTCCGTTCGGCTCTTAATTCTGTTGAAAATTTTCAGGTCATCTGCATACGACAACCGTGGCCCTTTCAGCTGATAGTTTACATCGTTGAAATAGAGAGTGAATATCAAAGGTCCGAGATGACTTCCTTGCGGAATTCCAGACGTTGCGGAGAATAGTTTGGAGTATGCATCACCTATGTTCACACTGAGTTGACGGCCAACGAGATAGGATTGGAACCATCGCAGGAGTGATCCACTGAAGCCAAGTTTTTCCAATTTAGCGATTGCGATATCGTGATTGATTTTGTCAAAAGCTGCAGATAAGTCAGTATATATAACATCAGTTTGTTGATTCGCATCGAACCCTTCGGACACAAAAGAGGTTAGAGATAGTAGATTCGTCGACGTCGATCGATTCGGCATGAATCCATGTTGGTCTTTAGAAATATATTCCTTACAGTGAAAAAACACTGACTCCACCACGACTAACTCAAAGAGCTTGGAAATGGCACAGAGCGCAGAAATTCCTCTATAATTGTCAATGTTCCTCTTATCACCTTTTTTGTGGACAGGAAAGATGAAAGCTGCTTTCCACAATTGAGGAAAAATCGCGGTTGTCAGTGACATTTTGAATAGTTGACAGAGTGGTTCCACCAAACCATAGCTGATAACAGTATCATTTCAAGAGATCAACGTACTAACTTAGTTTGGAATTCCTCGTTTGCTGCAAACCAACAATATACACAAATTATATCGATTTGGTTGGCTATTTTCGGCAAATGAGAGAAACGAAAGCAGTGTAATTTAAAGACGGATAGGTATTCTAAAGCGAATCAGTTATAAACTTAGAACGGAAAACTAGGACTAGGAAGGCTCGTATAGACATGATATAAAGGAAATGTGAAGAGTGGGTGGGGGTCTAAAATTGTCCAAAACATGTGAAATTCGGCATGTGAGCTTACTTTCACATTTGGCACTGTATTAAAGGAAAGTGAGATGAGATTTAAAAAAAAATAATGATGCCTTAACGGTAAATCACCGAAAAGATGTGGATGGCCTCAGTACCACATACGCTGACATTCTACACACTATCAAAATCTCTAACGCTTCTCAAATTCAGACGCAGGCCCGATGAGAGGGGGGGGGGGTCAGCCAGGGCAATTGCCCTGGGGCCCGGGTCGCATTTGGGGGCCCGCGTTTCTACCCGGAAGATGGGTGAACACGTCCGGTATTCATAAAAGAGTAATAAAAATAGCAATAGTAATTCTTAAGGGAGTTTTCTACTTTGTGTACAAGTTAAAAAAACGAGTTTCATTGTTTGAATCGACGGAATATATTACGAAATATTTAGAAGCCAATTCAAAGTATTTTCGAAGAATGTAATAGAGCGTCAAACAGCGTCAAGCGTGCGAGCGCACGGACAAACGCATCCGTCCTTTTCTACGTTCGCTTTGCTGGTGGTGCCGGTTGTTGGCTTGGAGACACGTGATTTTTGTTGAGTGAATATTTGTTCCTGTCACATCCGTAGATATTGGTTTTGTAACCGTTTGTGGTTTGGCATACGACAACTTCGTGCTGTTTACGGTTATAGTAGGTGAGCTTTTCTTAGCTATTTTTGCACAAAGTTTTCCGCGGTGAAGTGTCTTTGTAGAATTCGCGCGTAGGAATCTACCATGGGTGCATAATCAGTGTTGTTTGATGAAACGCCCCACTTTCGGTTGATCCGCATAAAATGGTTACCTATGAAGGAGTTGGTTTGTACGGAAGCATTCTCACAACAAGAACAATGTTAGGGACACCCGGGAAAATGCGAAGTTTCAGCTGTTATGGAATCCACTTCTCCGTATCTTGACATAAATTTGTTAATCGCGATGTCAGGGGTGTGTGGAGATAATTCATGTAAGCACATCTCTCGAGAGCCCTTGCCTATTCTGGTTGTGCTTTTTAATGTTTGGTGCATTTGCAGGGCTTCAGCTTCTCCTAGATTGAACACAATCTACCCGTTTAGTAATTGTTTCACTTCCCGAGTAGCTGGTTTTACAGGACATTTCCAAAAAAATAGCAGTCGTTTTTGCCGTGTATCTATAGCGGAACGAATTTTCGTTTCTACTCTGGGCGAGATGAGAAGGTAGACTGACGTTAATTAACCGGTGGCTAAAATGGATAATTTTTGTATTTTTATAGCTCGTTCAAGGAAATTTTCTCCAAAAAATGCATTGTGTGGAGATAGAACGGTGATTTTAGGCGTTACCAAAGATGCGTGTGATTACTATAAGAACCCAATTATAACACTAGTTTACAAAAAAATGAAGTATCAAGAAAAAGTATTTTTTAGACTAATTTTGGGTCGCTGAACACGAAAACAATATTCATTTTTTTGTTCAAAGAAGCGATTTTGTGATTTTCTCAAAAAACTCGTTTTTGAGCACTTTTTGTAGTTTTTAGTCAATATTTCGTGTCAAAATCATTCAATTAATTTAGTCGATATGCAGGTTGAAAGGTACCGAGATTCCCTTTCCAAAAACATATAATATGTGTCGATCATATGTAAAATTTTTAGTGCTGCAAGCGACCAAAGTGCATTTTTGACCATTTTTAAAAGTTACTCATTTTTAAATGATTTTTTTACCCAGAAACAATTTTTTTGGACCTTTTAGAATGTAAGATGACAAATAATATGTTTACGTTAATTTTAAGCCTAATATCGCTAACATCGGATGGAAAATGTTGATGCTATAGCACATTGAGCGAAATGGAAATTTTTTGATTTTAGCGGACCCTGCCCTGGATAGGATTTTTGTGCTCAGCGACCCAAAATTGACTTAGAAAACACCTTTTTTCTAAACTTTATGCAATTAACTCAAAATTTGTAAACTAGTGTAATATGCGAAATAAAGAAATCAAATCAGTTCAGTTCATCCATTGTTGTCGGGTCCTACATATTCTCACAGCAAATTCAAAAAAAAAAAAAACACGTAACTGTGGATATTAAGCCGATTTGGATACCACGGAATAAGAAGCTGTCGAAAATCACCTGTCTGGCATGCTATCTGTGGATGTGGCAATGAGTCAACCGGCGACTAATGGAAACCACGGACCACGAGTTTCTCATAGCTGAAGAGGTACAAATTCATGATGACCTAGAGGGCTTAGGTTTTAAAGGGTCCGCCAGTATTACAAGCCTTGGGGCCCGACACGACTCTCGACGGCCCTGTTCAGACGCACACCGGTAACATACAGTTCAGCTATAGCTCACCATTCCTGAAGATTCCCTTTTACACTTTGTGCTCACGATCTCACCGTTAAGTAGGAATCAAAAGAGTACCCATGAAAAATGTAGTGCTTGTAGAAACTCAATTGCACAGTTCATTTTATATATTCATCCCCTCCTTTTCGCCTTTCTCAATATTGCAATTGCTCTGAAAACCGACATTTCAACGAAGTCTTGGAGGGCCGAGTGATATATACCATTCGATTCAGTTCGTCGAGTTCGGCAAATGTCTGTGCGTGTGTATGTATGTGTGTATGTATGTGCGTCTGTGTGTGTATGTGACCAAAAATGTCACTCATTTTTTCTCAGAGATGGCTGAACCGATTTTGACAAACTTAGTCTCAAATGAAAGGTACAACGTTCCCATAGGCTGCTATTGAATTTCTAATGGATCTGACTTCCGGCTCCGGAATTACAGGGAGATGTGAACGATCACGCAGAAAATGTCGATTTTAATAAAATCTGCAATGAATATACAAAGGTGAAAAATTTTCCAAAATGTAATCACAACTACTTCGATTTGTAGTATTAGGTCACTAACATCCATTCAAAGTCTCTTTGGTCACATTGGCCACCATCATCGGTTCCGGAAGCCCCGGTGGAAGTATCTAAATTCAGAATAACATTCACATCGGCTTCTCGGAGATGGCTAGACCGATTCAACCAAACTTAGTCTCAAATGAAAGGTGTTGCGCCCCCGTAAATGGCATTTGAATTTCATCCCGATCTGTTACTTCCGGTTCCGGAGTTACGGGTTGTGGCGATCACATAGCAAATTGCGATTCAAACCGATACTCCGATAAAAGTAAAAAAGGTAAAAATTTCGCTAAAATGTCTCTCAAACAACTTCAACAAACAAACAAACTTTCGTTGACTACATTGACCACCATAGACGGTTCCGGAAGTGCCCGGGAAAAGCGGCCATTTTTCAAAATTAACGAACTCACATCAGTTTCCCGGAAATGGTTGGGATTTTCACAAACTTAGTCCCAAATGATAGCTATAATATACCCACAGATGTCTATAAAATTTCGTACGGATCGCTTATATGGTTCCGGAAATATAAACTAAACCGCCCGGTCACATATGAAATTTCAATATAAGCCGGAGCTCAAATTTTTTTTTAATGGGGGACCCATGAAGTTTCAGAAATCGAATTCTTATTTTTGATGCCAAACATCTTTAAAATGTATGACACGTCGAGATTTTATGTTATCTCGAAAAAGTTTTTTTTTATGAAAATCGACTTTTTGGGACTGTTTTTTTTCTTTTACAAAATTTTAGAACTCGAATAATGATTTCTTTTCTTGTATATAGTTGTCAAGTCATGCATAATAAAATTGTAATGTATACATTTGAAAGCTTTTAATAAATAAAGTGTGACGGCCCATTTCTGAGGATCATTCCAGTAACACTATACGGTAAAACAAAACAAATCGAAATTTTTGCCTTCATTGATGAAGGATCGCAGTTGACGCTGCTGGAAGCTGCGATAGCTGAGCAACTTGAAATTGATGGGCCCATAGAACCTTTGAGCCTACAGTGGACGTGTGACGTTAAAAGGAATGAACCTCGTTCTAAAAGAGTTCGTGTGGAGATTGCTGGGCCCACCAGGCGCTTCAAGTTGTCAGGAGCTCGTACAGTTGAAAATCTGTTTCTGCCACGGCAAACAATGTACTATCGGCATTTATCGAAAAAATATCCGCATCTGCGTGGACTTCCTCTGAATGACTACTACGAAGTGGAACCAAAACTCTTGATTGGCCTTGACAACTTGAAACTCACCGTGCCATTAAAAGTCCGTGAAGGTGGGATGAGCCGATAGCTGCGAAATGCCGCTTAGGATGGAGTGTGTATGGAAACTGTCGGAATGAACAATTACAAGCTATGTGCGGATTCCATGTCGGAGGCTGGACAGATAGAGATTTAGAATTAAATGAGCTGGTTCGAGACTTCTTTGCAGTTGATAACGCGATAACTACCTGCCAATCGAAACTACTAGAATCTGAAGATGATAAGCGAGCTAGAACCATCTTGGAGACTACAACCAAACGAGTTTCATCAGGAGGATATGAGACGGGTCTTATTTGGAAAACCGACGATAAATCTTTTCCCAACAGCTATGGAATGGCGTACAGGCGTCTTTGCTTATTAGAAAAAAGATTAAACAAAGACGTACCCTTGTATGATAGAGTTCGACAGCAAATTCGCGAATATCAAATCAAAGGATATGCTACGTTAGCCTCGTAGGGTTACTGCTCCCTAATTCATCTTAGCACCTCTATTCATCCCACCCATTTGAACACATTAGTTAGAGCAGTATCTGCTATCTCTATTCAACGCATTAGCTCAAATGGTGAGATGAATAAGGGTACGTTGTAGTCAACTTTTTGCTTCGCTCAAGCGTGAGCATTTTACATTTTCCAGACAAAAATGTTAACTGTACTGCTTCTTAGAAACGAAGCAAAGATGATGATATCTATTTGAGCGCAATCCTTTCGCTCTAAGTCGAGTTATCAACGAAATAGTGTGACATCCTGACTAATGAGATGAATAAGGGCTCGTCCACCCTACAATGAGTTGACTACAACCGAACCTGATAAAACGTGGTATTTGCCACTAGGGGTTGTCATTAATCCGAAAAAACCGGCAAAGATACGCATGATATGGGATGCCGCGGCCAAGGTAGAGGGCATTTCATTAAATTCTGCTCTGATGAAAGGTCCGGACATGACAACCTCCTTGCCCGCAGTACTTTTCAACTTTCGCTTGTATCGTTATGCATTGACAGGAGACATTAAAGAAATGTTCCATCGCATAAGAATAAGAGAAGCAGATCGCCAGTACCAACGTTTCATCTGGCGAGATTATCCTGAACAAGATCCACAAGTGTTCATAATGAACGTGGCGACGTTTGGGTCATCATGTTCCCCATGCTCTGCCCAATACGTAAAAAATGTAAATGCCCAAGAGTTCTCAGAAGAACATCCCCATGCAGCAGATGCAATCATTCGTCATCATCAGTGGCGTAGCCAAGGGGGGGTTTTGGGGGTTAAAACCCCCTCCAAACCAAAATATTTGAATTAAAGAAAAAAAAAGTTTGATGCTGACTAGTTTATTAAATATTCAAATAATAATTTTGGAAGTTTATTATCGGTTCATTACATTGAGAATTTGATGTTTTAAACGTTTTGGGGACTTTTTGTAAATTGTGAGAATTAGATCTTGTAACTAATATTTAGTCCTATAGTTGATAAATCATGTAAATATCAACCAAAATAGCTCAATGAAAACGCCTGCATAGAAACTGATGAAAAATTGCGTTTTACGCTTGTCTCTAACAGGTCAGAATCGGGTTTTATATGCATTTGATTTTTTTGGGTTATAACTTATATAAATTGCCCTTAGCTAAGATTGGTAATAAAAAAATTACACGTTTTTCGCTATTTATGGTGTACATTGAACGGCGCCAAGATTGCATAATTTGGAAACCATCAGCTTTTGGTGGTTCAGTATTTAGCAGCATAATTTTGTTGATTAATTTTTCCAGTTGGATGCATTGCTAATTCCAATCAAATTTATTGTCTTCAGCCAAGTTTTCAAGAATGTTATTGCAAATAGCTTGGTTGAAGATATGGATGCAACCCGTGTTTGTGCATTATAGGCCATATTGCACTACGAATTCCCTTACTAACGGTTATAGGCGGCAACAAAGAATTTGGGAGAAAACCTTGTAAGTGACATTTACCCTAGTATGCAAAAGTGACTTCAACGCCACCTTGGTCAAATTTAACTTTTTCGCATTTTTAAGTTCACTACGAAAATTCGCTTCTTTCAGTGCAAACGACTTCCAATTAAAATAAAAAATAACCTGTTGAAATGCGAAAAGCAAAGTGGCGAAAGCATGCTTTTACCCGCACCATGCAAGATTTGAAAATTGATTTCCTGAAAAATTACTCGATGGCATTTACATCACCTTTGCATACAAGGGCAGTTCAGTAATGTGAGTAATCGGTAATTAGTTGCAAAAA
Organism: Topomyia yanbarensis; assembly: GCF_030247195.1. Lineage (NCBI taxonomy): Eukaryota > Metazoa > Arthropoda > Insecta > Diptera > Culicidae > Topomyia > Topomyia yanbarensis. Next base: position 405,233,786 of record NC_080671.1, on the reverse strand, counting down.
TCCCGCTTAACACCATTTTTATAGATGGGACATACTACTCCCTACATCATATACTTCGGTAAAATCTCCTCCTTCCAGATCTTCAAAAGCACCCAGTGGAGTACTCTAGCCAATTCCTCTACTCTGTGTTTGAGTAGCTCACATGACAGCTGATCATTGCCGTGCGGTTCAACCGTCCTATTTTTTCATGTATCTTAGGTAGATCCGGAATCTGTCGTCGACTGCGCGCTTCGCTATTTAGGTGTTCGTCATAATATACTTATCAATCGTGAGAATTTCTGCACATTATTTATAAGGTGTACAGACTATCCTGTGCGATAACCGGTTTATACAATGCCCCGGCCTATCAGGATGTTTATGTCACCAATGACGAGCTTAACATTCCGCCATAGCTCCAGCTGTGCGTAAAATGCATCTTTCTCGGCTTCGTGAGGTCAGTGCACATTGATAATGCTCTAGTCGAAGAAATGGCCTTTGATCCGCACTACACACATTCTTTCGCTGATCGCCTGCCACTTGATCACGCATTGGCGCATTTTGCCCAGCTCTTGTGCCGTCGCTCGATCCCCGCATTCCCACACCTTCTGCCCGTCTATCAAAGCTCTTCCAATGCTACGGTTTCGAAGTTGCGAATTTCAGCTCATCCTTTTCTGCTTGATTGTTAGTAAAGTGGTGTTTTTAGGTCACTCTTTGAACTTGACCTAACCTGTCTCGTAGTCGGCCACCCAACATAACTGACACCTGCGACAGGTATTTAGCTCTGCCTACGGTAGTGTTATAACGCCCATGCCCGCTCACACCATCCCGTTTCGCTATTACTGCAGAACACGGTAGTACCCGGGCGATCGCGGCCTACAGATTAAATGTCATCAATAGACCCGCCAACATTTTTGAAAAATCTAAAATTTTCGTCAAAACCCCCTCCAAACAAAATTTCTAGCTACGCCACTGGTCATCATTACGTGGATGATTATCTGGATAGTTTCGGAACAGTTCAGGAAGCGATTCAGTTGGGGCGCGAGGTTAAAATGATTCATGCCAAAGGTGGGTTCGAATTAAGAAACTTCACGTCAAACAAAGTTGAAATAACAAGGCGAGTCGGTGCTGAAGCGGAGGACGAGCATAAAGCCCTCGATTTAGAAAAAGGAGAAGGTACGGAGTCCGTTTTGGGTGTTCACTGGATTTCAAGTAGCGACGAATTCACATTCAATCTCAACATGAGTGAGGGTTTGCGGCATATCCTGGAGCCCACGTATATTCCGACCAAACGAGATGTTCTACGTGTAGTAATGAACCTGTTTGATCCACTAGGACTCATATCCTTTTTTCTGATACACGGAAGAATACTTATGCAGGATATTTGGGCCTCCGGTGCTGATTGGGATGATTATATAAATGCAGAACTCTTCCAACGTTGGCGGAAATGGGTGGAACTACTCCCTCTGTTAAATACACTACGTATACAGCGTTGTTACTTTACTGAAGCAACGTCAGAAACCTATGCTTCTCTACAAATTCATGTCTTCGTAGATGCCAGTGAGTCAGCTTATTCGTGTGCAGTTTATTTTCGGATCGAGGGTTGTTAGGGTCCATCAATGACGCTAGTAGCTGCAAAATCAAAAGTTGCTCCGTTGAAAATGCTAACTATTCCACGACTTGAACTCCAAGCAGCCGTTCTGCGATCTAAACTTTTGCAAAATGTCCAATTAATGCATTCTGTGCCCGTGACGAAACGATTTCTTTGGACCGACTCACTAACAGTATTGGCTTGGCTACGTGCAGACCCTCGCAAATATAACCAGTACATCGGTTTTCGAGTAGGGGAAATCCTTACAACGACTGACTTACAAGAGTGGAGGTGGGTGCCCAGTAAAATGAATATAGCGGACGATGCGACAAAGTGGGGATCTGGTCCCGAGATAAAAGCAGACACAAGATGGTTCCTCGTAACAGGATTCGCGCTACAACCTGAATCAACCTGGCCACAATTGCCAGGGCCATTAGTCACGACGAAGGAAGAGCTTCGAACCTGCAATTTACATCACATACTCGATCCGGCGCTGGTGGATGTAGATCGATTCAGTCGATGGGAAAAACTTCTGCGAACACAAGCGTTTGTTCATCGTTTTATCAATAACCTGAGAAGTGCACGGTCGGGGGAACCATCTGAACGAGGTTTACTTACACAGCAAGAGCTAGTGAGCGCTGAAAGATCCTTGTGGAAACAGGCGCAACTAGATTTTTTTCAAACCGAGATAAAGGCGCTGGAGAGAACGCGTGGGTCGCCTCAAGCACAGCACCCTACGGTATCAAAATCGAGTGCACTGTACAAGCGGTGGCCCTTTATGGATGAATACGGAATTATTCGCAAACGGGGACGGGTCATTGTACCGTGGGTTCCATACGAAACTAAGTATCCAGCAATCCTTCCGCGTGAACATAAAATCACCTTGCTGATTATAGACTGGTTCCATCGTCGCTTCCGTCACGCCAACCGGGAGACTATTGTCAACGAGATGAGACAAAGGTTCGAAATATTCAAACTCCGGTCATTGGTTTCAAAAGTCTCACGTAGCTGCGCATGGTGCAAGATTAATACAGTCGTTCCTCACTCGCCGCCCATGGCGCCTTTACCTAAGGCTCGCTTAACTCCGTTCGTGCGACCGTTTACATATGTCGGCCTCGATTATTTCGGCCCAAGCTTAGTGAAAGTAGGTCGAAGTAACGTTAAACGTTGGATCGCTCTATTCACGTGTTTGACCATCCGAGCGATTCATATGGAAGTTGTGCACAGTCTCTCAACGGACTCCTGCGTGATGGCTATCAGACGCTTCGTATCACGAAGAGGGGCACCAGCAGAAATATTTAGCGACAACGGGACGAATTTTCAAGGGGCAAATAAGCAGTTGCAGAAAGAGATACAGGAACGTACCGAAACATTGTCATCAGTTTTCACAAATACCACTACGCGGTGGAACTTCAACCCACCTGGGGCCCCACATATGGGCGGAGTATGGGAACGAATGGTTCGTTCAGTTAAAGTGGCGATTGGGACGATCTTGGAAGCCTCTCGAAAACCCGACGACGAGACCCTGGAGACCGTGATTATTGAAGCAGAAGCAATGATTAATACACGACCTTTGACGTACATCCCGTTACAATCGGCAGATGAAGAAGCATTGACACCCAATCATTTTCTGTTAGGAAGCTCGAACGGAGTAAAGCAGCTGCCAGTATCACCAATTGACTACAAAACGGGTTTAAGAAGTAGCTGGAAACTCGCGCAACATATAACGGACAGATTCTGGAGGAGATGGCTCAAAGAATACTTGCCGGTAATCTCAAGGCGATCGAAATGGTTCGAGGATGTTAAGGAAGTGGCAGTAGGAGATTTGGTGTTGATTGTGGATGGGGCAGTAAAGAACCAGTGGATCCGAGGAAGAGTGGTAAAAGTAGCAGTAGGATCGGATGGGAGAATTCGACAAGCGTGGATACGAACCACAAGCGGAGTCGTACGACGCCCTGCCGTTAAACTTGCAGTGTTCGACGTCGTGGCAGAAGAAGGACCAGATCAAGAGGACAATAATGGTTTACGGGCGGGGGAATGTGACGGCGAGTATCCCTCGTCGACAGAGATCACCGATCATGGAGAGTGAAGTTTACCTTGGTCATCGAAATAAGGTAGAGAGGTTGACAGATAGATTGGCAGAGGAAAGAATATTAATGGCAAGCGCACGTGAGCAGAACGGTGTTAAAATTTCAACTAAACTAACCATACTTAAAGCTAAATTAATCCTAGTTCCATAGTTTGAAAGTGAATTTAATTTGAATTATTTAGAAGTAAGTGGAATTTATTTCTCTACATTTGTTTAATTTAATGCCTAATGTAATGTCTACAGCTAACCTAACCCTAATTCCATACGATCGGTTGAGAATATTGGTGAAGATAGACTGAAAAATTGTGAGTTTATTCTATTCAATTATATTAAAAATATTAACGGTGAATAATAAATTATAGCTAAAGCGTTCACACAACCAACAGCGTTTAAGGATGACTGGGAACTTTCAGCAACAATATAAAGCAATTAAAAAATTCTCGTGTTCATGATTGAGAAAGGCACAATTTCACCGGTGGATTAAAACAGGTTTTTCTGAATGATTTCAAAAATTGTATAGCCAAGGAAAAATACAAACCAAACGTCCCAACGCGGGATAAAATATTCATGGTAATAGAGACAGACAGATACGTAAATTCACATTCGACACTATAAATCCAATAACAAGTAACTAAATAAAGAATTAACGTAGTTTTCCTTTAAAAAATGCCACCAAAAATTGTGGAAACGTAAATCAATAAAAAAAAGTCGTTTGATAAATATACAAGACTGAGAAAGTCATGCCCAAATATAAAATGCCCCCACGATTTGATTTTGGTTGGTAAAATACGGATGTTCAGTATTTACTTCTACAATCGACTCTCATTTCAAATGAAATCTTTCTAAATCTCAAATATCCCAAAAATGTATTCGGCGAAAGTTAGTAAAACTTATCACTTCAATAGTTTGAAAATACAAATTTAATTTTGTTTTTCATGCTGAATGTAACGAAACTAAAAATACTTTAACAGGCTATGTATGTTCAAATCGAGATAACTATAAAAAGCCAAAGTAAATTAGTAAATTTTGACTGAAAGGGTAATCATCTGGTAGCATAAAGCGCTGTCTACTATCCAAGGCTGGTCCACAGTATCAATAAATTAAACATTTTAGGAATACGCATGCTCCACATTCACTTCAGCTTTGACCTCCTAAACCGGCTTTTTATATCCCAAAAACCAATCATTACCTTCCTTCCAATCCATCGTAAAGTTGCAAAAACACGCTCAGACTGACGTTTCGTGCATCGTCAAACCCATTCGGATGAATCTCCAACCGCCAGGTGTTCCCCAAATCGTCCCGAACCAGATCCGAGTACTGCACCTGATTAGCGGTGCGCGCTTGACCAAAGTTTCTCACCGTAAACCGCCACGACACCGGGCCAGGCATCAATTTACAGCTGAACCGATGCTCCGGAACGTTCGGTGCCAGAATTTCCAACTTCTTGGCAACGACCTGACACTGCAGCTCCAGCTGTTGTTCCGTTTCAGGTGAACACTCTTTGGTGCTGTTTTCCTGAATCGAATACAAACTAACCTCCACCTTGTCCAGTTCCTTGGACAGAATCGTACTCCAAGCGTCCACTTCGGCTAACTTACCGTTGTACTGTTGATTGATCTCGCGGAATTCCTGCTGTACAAGAATGTTAATCGATTTGATCAATCCGTCGCGAGCTTTTTTCAGGGCTTCCTTTCGATCGGTCAAAGATTGACCGATCCGTTCGGACGTAATTTTAAACGTTTCCTGTGTCTTCCGGAGGGCTGCTTCCAAAGTTTTTGCTGTTGCCGGAACCGGCAACGTACCGGGTTTCGAAACTAAATTTCTGATCGATTCGATTCCATCAGCCCACCGAAACTTCACAAATTCCGCCAAACACACCGTGCCCAAACAGTTCGGACAGGCATCCTTCCCGGACTTTTGCAACCAGTCGCGGATGCAGCCATAGCAGAAAAATTTGGAACACTTCGGACACAGATGCGGATCATCCGTTGTCTTCAAACAGATCTGACACTCTAAGCTCTCGCTCAACTCCTGCAGCAGCTGTTGCTGCCTTTGTTGTGATAATTCAGCGGCCATCTTGCAATCTCAGCACCGACAGTTTGTAAACAGCAGCCACGATCGCGATCGCGATTAAATTCTCACATCGGGGTCACTGTCGAGTGAAGTGATTGCACAGCTGCGCGTGACGAGGTCGACAAACTGATTGTACCTTTAACCTACTTATCAACGAATGGAAACGCGCTCTGGAAATTTTAGCACAAATCACGCCGAAAATTGATCTTTTTCGCGTTCGATCCACGGGAAAACTAACCGCACTCTGAACCTCAGCTCAGTATTAGTGACAAATGGGTGAGGCATTTTCTTCGCTCTCGGAGCGGGATTCTATTTTTGGAAAATTCGTCGATACCAAGCCAACAAACGCCAGCACGGCGCAAGTGCGTCGAGGTGATCATGTAGTGAAAGGAAACATGAACGTGTTCCGAAAATAGCTGATGGTTGTACATTTCTTCTAGCACACATCCTGAATGAATGATCGATGCATCTTTGTTGCAGTTTTAATCAGCTTTTCATCTGTTACACTGTTGTGAGTGTTATCAATTAATAACCGTAATCCGGTTGTCGTCAACCACGAGAATCCTTATCGCTAGTGGTCATTGGCCGCGACAATCTGTGCATCTGTTTTCCATCATGAATGAATTTGCTATCAGCCTCGAAAGATCCGTTCAGGTGCCGATTCAGCAAAATATTGCATATAAAATATGGTTCCGGAGTTGCAACCTTCACACTTGAGTTCTTCATTTCACCAGTGAACAACTGTCAAGAGAAACGGTGTAAGCGACGAGAGCGAGAATGTTTGCGAAATTATTCTTCCTCGCTTTTGGTAAGTACATCCTTTTTCGGTTTCACCGAACTGAACTAATTGATCTATTCCAAAAAAATTCACAGTGGGGATCAGTGCTGCCTACCAGTACGATTACCAAAGCGAGTTCGCCTACAACCGGCCGGAGAACAAAACGGGTTACGAGTATGGTGCCTGGGAACCGAACCGCGAATACGTCTACAATGTTACTTCCAAAACGATGACAGCGTTGAACGATCTTGATGACCAGTGGACCGGAATTGTGTCCCGCGCACGCCTTGTGATGCGCCCGAAGGATCCACAGTACGTGGTTGTCCATGTCGAGCGCGCGGAGTACGCCGTTCTGAATGAGCGTCTGCCTCAAGGATACCGCACCGAGCTGCGAGAGCAAGACCTGAAATACAAACCCCTGCCGATGAGTTCCAAGCCATTCGGTATCCGCTACCACAAGGGAGTCATTAAGGGTCTATACGTCGAACAAACCATTCCCAACAATGAAGCCAACATCCTGAAAGCATGGGCCAGCCAGTTCCAGCTAGATACCTATGGAAGCAACAAGATGAACTCAAAGTACAACCAGTTCCCGGAGAACAACTCCTTCACTGGAGTCTACAAGGTCATGGAACCCACCGTAACCGGCAACTGTGAAACCCTGTACGATGTCAACGCCGTTCCGGAATATATCGCTCAAGCCAATCCGGACTGGGCTCCAAAGCCACAGTACCGTGAAGAAGGTCAGTACTACTTTGAAGTCATGAAGACCCAGAACTTCGATAACTGCGAACAACGCATGGGTTACCACTTCGGTTTCAGTGGTGAGAGCGACTTTAAGCCAAATACCAACCAGATGGGCAATGTTGCCTCGAAGTCTTCCGTATCCCGCACGTTCCTCTCCGGCAACTGGTACAACTACACCATCCAATCATCCAGCACCACCAACAAGGTTGTGATTGCTCCATCTCTGGTCAACCAAGAGAAGGCTATGGTGTACTCACAGGTCAACATATCGCTCAATAAAATATCCGCATACGAAAAAACTCCGGAAGGCCCAGCTGATGATCGCCAGGTGTTTGTCGATCTGGTCTACAGCTATAACATGCCCAGCGATAAGAAGAACCAAGTTCGTCCAGGAAATGAAACATCTTCCTCTTCCTCATCGTCGTCCTCGTCATCGTCGTCCTCGTCATCGTCGTCGTCCTCGTCATCCTCGGACTCATCTTCTTCCTCATCCGAGTCGTCATCCAACTCGTCCGACTCTTCCAGCTCCAGCTCGGAATCGAAGGAAAACCCTAAAATCAGTCCAGCTGAACAAGCCAAAAACAAGGAACAGAAGAAAAATACCGTTAGCCGCCAGCGTCGTGATCTGAATGCCGAGAAGGAAAAGAAATACTACCAAGCCTACAAGATGGACCAGTACCGTTTGAGCCGCAACAACGATACCTCATCCGATTCAAGCAGCTCCGACGATTCGAAGTCTTCTTCGTCCAGCTCGTCGGAATCAAATGAAGGCGGAAATGGCAAGAACAATAATAATTCTTCGTCATCTTCTTCATCTTCCTCTTCATCATCGTCATCATCCTCTTCCTCATCTTCTTCGTCTTCCTCATCGTCTTCTTCATCATCGGAGTCCGATTCGCTGAGCAGCGAGGAAGCCTACTACCAGCCTGCCCCACAGAACTTCAAGGATGCTCCTCAAGCTCCCCTACTGCCGTACTACACCGGATACAAGGGCTCCAACGTTCAGAACGCTCGCAACGTCGACGGACAACGTACGGTTAGCAAACTGGTCCAGGAAATCGCCGATGACCTGCAGAACCCATCCAACCTCCCGAAGGCCAACACCCTGAACAAATTCAATATCTTGGCTCGCGTTCTGCGTACCATGGATCATCAGGATATCTACGACGCCACCCAGAAGTACTTCGTTTCCCAAAAGGAACGCAAGGAGGGAGACAACAACAGCCAGAAATTCAGCAAGCGCGTTGATGCATGGAACACCTATCGAGATGCTTTGGCTGATGCCGGTACTCCACCAGCGTTCAAGGTTATCAAGGAATACGTCGAAGAAAAGAAGCTCCGTGGTGCGGAAGCCGCTAGCGTGATCGCTACGCTCCAACACTCAATCCGTTACCCAACGGAAGCTCTCATGCACGAATTCTTCCTGCTCGCTACCTCCAATGCCGTCCAGAGTCAAGATGACCTTAACACCACTGCGCTGATGTCTTTCACCAACTTCGTGAACAATGCCCAAGTTAACAACCGATCGGCGTACAACTACTACCCGGTTAACAGCTTCGGTCGTCTGGCTGATTCTGACTACAAAATCGTTGCCCACAAGATCGTCCCATGGCTCGCCCATCAACTGCGGCAAGCTGTCAACGAAGGAAACAGCATCAACATTCAGGTGTACGTCCGTGCTCTCGGAAATCTCGGTCATCCGGAAATCTTGAACGCTATGGAACCGTACATGGAAGGAAAGATCCGCGTCAGTGACTTCCAGCGTTTGGCTATGGTTGCCGCAATGGACCGTTTGACTGAAAATTACCCAAAACTGGCCCGTTCTGTGCTGTACAAGGTCTACCAAAATGCCGGAGATGTTCATGAAATTCGTTGCGCCGCCGTCCACATGCTGATGCGTACGAACCCACCGGCAGAGATGCTCCAACGTATGGCCGAGTACACACACCAGGACCCTAGCCAGTACGTTCGTGCTGCCGTTAAGTCCGCCCTGGAATCTGCTGCTGATGCCGATGAGTATGACAATGATTACGATTTCTCCGAAAATGCCAAGGCCGCCGTGAAACTACTGAACCCAGAAGACTTCAGCATGCAGTACTCTTCGTCGTACATTCGTGACTATGCGTTTGAAAATTTGGAAATGTCCTACCGTATGTACCTTGGACAGATTGGCTCCGATGATCATACCGTGCCGAATGGAATGTTCTATCAGCTCCGTCAGAACTTTGGAGGTCTGAAACGGTACAGCACCTACTACTATCTGGTCTCGAGCATGGAGAGTTTCTTCGATCTCATGGACAAACAGTACGATACCGCTAGCATTCAAGATGATCGCAAATCGGCCGACTACTACTACAAGTATTACAAACAGTTCCCGAATAAGAAGAGCGAATACTTCGAGCAGTACGCCAAATACCATGGTGGGCCACAGAACGATTACTACCAACAGGCCGGCAATGGGCAGAACAAGTACAGCGAGAAGGAACCGCAAAAGTGGTCCACCACTCGTATCGCCAAGCTGTTGAACATTGACGCTGAAGACGCCCAAGAGCTGGAGGGACAGCTGCAGGCGAAATTGTTCGATTCGGAGTACTTCTACGCATTCAACAACCAGAGCATTGAAAATATCCCACGTCAGTTCAAGGAGTTCGCAGCAGATCTGGAGGATGGATGGACTTTCAATATGACCAAGTTCTACCAACAGCAAGCCGTTACCTTGGCTTTCCCGTTGGCATCTGGCTACCCGTTCGTGTACAGTCTGAAGACACCAACCGTTGTGAAGTTTGAAACGGAAGCTACCGTCAAGACTCATCCATCTGTCCACCAGAAGCCAGCTGGTCATCCGGAAAACGAAAATGACGACTACATCCACTTCCCACGTACTGCCAACGGATCCGTTGATATCAACATGGTTTACCATCGGTTGGTAGACGCTAAGGTTGGATTCGTGACTCCGTTCGATCATCAGCGTTACATCGCTGGTTACCAGAAGAAGTTCCAGGCGTACCTTCCGTTGAGCATTGATTTCGATCTGGACTTCGATAATGACAAATACGAGTTTGAGTTTGAATTCCTCGAACCTAAGGAAGATCAACTGCTAGTCCATTTGAGCTCATGGCCATACACTGGATACAAGGACATCACTGACATTCGACCAATTGCTGAAAGCCCGAACGCAAGAATCGTTCACGATGAGGAACAAACGACGAAGACTTACGAACAAACCGTGGGAGATAAGATGACTGGTGTTGCTCTGCGCCTGCATGCCAAGTACGATAGCGATTTCTTCAACTTTGGACGTTTCTATGAAATGATTCAGGAACACGATTACGCCTCGGCTCTGTTGTATCCATTCGCTACGCAGACCTACCACTACCACCAGTTCAATGTGTACTACGATTCACAGCGTAGCCCTGCCAAGACGATGAAGTTCGTAGCTCAATACAAGCGGGGAGATTTCAGCGAGGACTACCAGGAATCCGATGCTAAACACTCGAAGGGACGCCACGCATATTCTGGATACTATAACGAAAACAACTACGCTCAACCAATCGTGTTCACGGCAGGTAGCCAGCGTCGCCAGGAACAGTTCATTAAGAACGCAGCCGCCGGAATCAGAAACAGTGATGCAGCAGTTTACGACTTTGGATTTACTTTTGAGGGACATCAACAGAAGAGCGAATACGTCTTCACCGCTGCTTACGCCGATAGTCCAGTCGATGAGAAGTCTCGCTACTTGTTCTTCTTCTCGGGCAGTCCGTACAGTCAGTCGAACAGTTTCTTCGGAACGCCATACCAGGGCAAACAGTTCCAGATGTGCTTCTCCGCCCAGAATGAATTCCCGAATGTACCAAAATTGAACTTCCTTAACGCTTTGAACTACGACGATAGCTCTTCGATGCGCTACGAACTGTCCTACGGTGAGCGTTGCCAGGGAGGAGCTCAGATCACGATGAAGGGTAAAATGCAGCAGTCGGATGAGTACCGTCACTATCTGCGCATCTCGAACGTCGGCCAACAGTGCAAGGAACAGATGGATCGCGGCTACTATCACCTGCAAGAATGCCAGAACGCTACCCGGCAGGCTAGCTACCTGGACCAGTATCAGTTCAACTTCGAGTTCAAGAATGTCGATTCGCATGCCAGGAATTGGACCTATCGCCTAGCTGACTACTTCCAATACAAGACCTACCCGTACTTCTCGCCAAACTATTCCTACAAGGGCAAGAGCAACCAGTACCAGTTCAACTTCGAGATGGCTCCCTACGGAGATTACTTCAATGCTTCGTTCTACGCTCCAGAGTATGCCTTTGAAATTGAAAACTATCCGATCGAGAACTACTACGCTCGGTACTTCGCTGCCATGCACCCGGATATGGACTACTATGAACGTCTTGCCAGCTATGCCTACCGCGGAAACTATCAACGTAAGTTATGGGAAGATCTGCTTGTGGATTGGTACTAACTGATTCTTTGTATTTCTTAGCTTCCTGCGCTGTTTCTAGCAACTCCATTGATACCTTCGATGGGTACACCTACGACTACGAAATGGGAGAATGCTGGCACGCTGTGCTGCACACTGTGAAGCCAGACTACGAATACTACGCTCAACAGTCGCACTTCCAGAACGCCGACAGCGAGTACCGCTTCAAGAATGGATTCAATGAGGACGAACAGATTACCATCCTGGCCCGCTCGGGAGCTAAGAATGAGCTATACTTCAAGGTTGTGCTAGGACAGTACAAGCAGAACGACTACAACATCGACATCATCCCGAACGGTTCCGAACTGCCGCAGGTCTACCTCAACGGAAAGCCCCAGCAGATCCACGAGAAGTACGCCGTTGAGATGTACACCAATGATCAGAACGACCAGCCTCTGTTCCGTGCCTACGCTCTGCCTGGCAAGGAGTTGGAGATCAGCATCCGTGATGACGACATCAAGATTGTGTTCGATGGCTACCGCGCCCGTATCTACGCTGACCAGTCGTACTACGACAACTTCGTCGGTCTGTGCGGAACCAACAATGGCGAAAGCTACGATGATGCCGTTGCACCCAACCAGTGCTACATGAATAAGCCGGAATATTTCGCCGCTTCCTATGCCATTACCGGCCAGAACTGCTCAGGACCAGCCAAGGCTTACAACATTGCCTACCAGCAGCAGTCGAAGCAGGAATGCGCCAAGCGCGAATACTACTACGGAAACATCATCAGCGAACAGGAAGCCGGTCGCAAGCGTTATCGCTACTACAACCACTACGTCAACGATGATAGCTCATCGTCTTCTTCCTCCTCCTCCTCGTCCTCATCCTCGTCATCTTCCTCGTCGTCTTCCTCATCATCGTCTGAGTCCAACTCCGACTCCAACTCCAGCTCCAGCTCGTCGGAAGAGAAAGAATACAAACCCCACGAACAGCGTCAAACCGTGAAACAGTGCGCAATCCAGCACCAACATCAGATCCTCGAACAGGGTGACCAGATCTGTTTCACCATGCGCCCCCTGCCGGTCTGTCGGTCCCAGTGCAAGGCTTCCGAGAAGAGTCCGAAGTACTTCGACGTACATTGCCGAAACCGTGACGATCCGGCTGCTAAGATGTACAAGAACCAAATCTCTAAGGGCGCCAATCCGGACCTGAGCTCCCGTTCGGTGTCCAAGACGGTCAAGTTCAACATCCCCAAGGACTGCTACCACTCCAAGTGAAGATCAAGTGCTGATCGAGACGGGGAATGACAACACAAAGACTAAAGAAGAAAGAAAAGCAAAGGAAATGGACAAACTGTAGATTACGAACCATGTGAATAAAGCAAATTTTGGCAATTTATCAATCTGTTCTCTGTTCTTCCTCTTTCACCGTTCCGGAACCGATGGTGGCAGTAACCCAAAACTAATGGGGCAGTTGGGGGGTATGTTAAGCCTCGAAAGAACCGCTCCCCGACCAGGCAGGCACTCATTATTTCCGATGAGTATACAGATAAATCACACACGCTCCGCGAGTGAATGGGAAATTTATTCTAATGAGAATGTCTTAATTAAGCTCAATACTTCCTGCGGTGATGTCTAAATCTTGATAGAAAGGCTCTTGAGCAGTGGCGGCAATACCTACTGTTGCATGGTCCAATGGCGAAGGGGAATTGATGAAAAAGGTCAAGCATGCAAATTGATTGCGGGTGGTGGCGGTGGTGGTAGTGATTGGTTCCGAAGAGCAGGAGCCCGCTTGCCAGCGATAGATAGAGAGATACAATTTCCCTCTTTAGTGTGGTCTTTGGCGAAACGAGCAGTGACTTGGCATTGATCGGTGCATTGCGCGACTCCTATCGGAGACTAAATGGCTGGTTGTGTATGTATGTATATGCAAATTAGCTATGAGCGAAAGGTGGTAGCAGTTGCATAGTGCGTACTCCGTGGCTGACAGTCATGCACACTACGTACAGATCCGGACCGTAACGAGTAGTGAATTTATTGACTTTGAATCGAGCTATGAGAGCTGGTAAATGATGACCATTATCTATAAATAAAGTTGTTCGAACCCGTAGAAGGAAGTTGCATGCCGGCGAGGAATAACTTGAGGAATTTAGAGCTAGGGTGTATGAATATTATGGACAGCAGCACATTTTAATGAGGTGTAACAGGGTAAAGTGCTTGCAAACGCCTCCGGAATTTTGTTTCCGTTCGCTTCCAACAAACACGAGCCGTCAGTTTTAATCAACACCAAATTTGACAGCTCGAAGCGCAGAATTTCCAGGAAATCGCGTACGTCGCCATTATATAAATATTATAACAAGTAGTCATCTTGCGTGACACTAATCGAGCAGAGGTGTCCCGAAATCAGCTTTGTTCCTCATTTCCTCGTCGCGATCCTTACTCGATTTTTTTGCATTTCCCCATCGAACGACGGCAAACATTTCACTGGAACTTTACGAGCCGACTGTGCATGTTAATTGAAGGGTCGGTCGGTCGCGGTGTGTCTTCCGTATTTACAGACAGAAACGTGCTTTGGTCGGGCGAAATGCAGTCTCAATCTGTCGGGTGACAGTTTATGATGAGGATTACTTGCTCCTCGTGTGCGGATCGGTCAGGCACGGTCTAGCTGTCGGCCGTTGCAATAATGCAACTGCAGGCGCCGGCTGCCCGTAATTATCAGCCAATTCCGCGAAATTGCTGCTAATCAGAAGTGCATGTGGTGCATTGTTTGCAGGCAGATGCAGTTTTGCTTTGTTGCAGTTGTTTTTCATTGTTGCAGGAAAGGGAAGTATTCTGCACGTAAATTTTACTGCTTTTTTGTGCAAAGATTTTTTACATTTCTTACAAAAGAAATGTATAGAATTCGCTCAAACTTTTTCCGAGGCCCGGAGGGCCGAGTCTCATATACCAATCGACTCAGCTCGACGAATTGGGACAATGTCTGTATGTGTGTGTGGGTATGTATGTATGTGCACTAATGTCGTGTAATTATCTCAGCAACCGCTGAACCGATCTTAACGAATTAGTTTCAAATGAAAGGCCTAACGTTGCCATTTGACACTATTATTTCTTTGTTTTTCGATGTGTTGTTTACTTTCTGAGATATGGATGATTTGGTCAAAACACAAAGTGTTTAAAGCAAATAACTTTCGAAAAAAGCAGTGCAGCACAAAACTAGAAAGCCTGTAAAATACCTTTCAAACAAGTTGTATATTGTCACAATCCGTTCACGAACGGCGGAGATATTAAACATTTTGTATTTTTATTCCTCGCTTACCAATTTCCACTAACTAAAAATGAGATCGTTACATACAGAGTATTGCTTGTATCGCCAAAACATTTTTTTAAATATGTATTAATTTTATCGAATTAGGCTTACCCTCCCCTTAAATTGTTCTCGGACGTCTATGACGTTTTTAGATGTTCTTGACGTTTTTTGAAGTTTTAAAATGTTTTTAGCTGTTTTTGAAACTTTTCGTCGTTTTCGAACTTTTGAATGTGTCTAAACGTTCAAAAGCGATTTTTGGACCATTTTACTTTTTAGACATTATTCGATGTTTTAGATGTTTTTTGGATATTTTTGGCACTTCTTGAAATTTTTGTGGTTTGGAAAAATTTGGGATGGAAAAATTTGTGACAATTTGTTACATAGGGGGAGGGGAGGGGGGTCAATTTTGGGCAATTTTTGCGTTACGTAATTTATGAATGGTCCCTTTAGAGGCAGTGGTAGCCCAGAGATAGCATAACGGTTTGTACACTGGGCCAAAGTCCCAAGGCTTGTAGATTTGAATCCTGCCCCTGGGGTCGAATATTTCCACATAACTGCTTTCGCTTAACTCACCATTTCGATTTGTTTCCCCGTTAAATGCCACTAAAAAGTTATTTACGTTCCTAAACGTTTTTAAGGCATTTTCAGAAGTTTTAACGATTTTAGACGTTTTTCGATGTTTTTTGGAGCTTTTGGCTTTTTTTACGTTTACGGTGTTTTAGACGTTCTTAGATGATTTTGATCATTTTTGGCGGTTTTGAACGTTTAAAGGCTTTTCGCTGACTTTGACATTGTTATATGTTTTGATGTTATTAGATGTTTTAAAAGTTTTCGTTTTAATGGATGTTTTGCACGTTTTCAAACGTTTTAGACGACTTCAGACGTTTCTAGATATTATTGTCGTTATAAGACGTTTGCTGGCATTTTGAGACGATTTTTAACACATTTTAACGCCTTAAAACGATTTAGAGGTTCTTAGACGTTTCTAAACATTTTCAACCTTTTTAAGGTGTTTTCGGTTAGATGTTCCCATCCCGTTCCCATTTAGACGCTTTTACATGTTTTTACACTTTTTTCGATGGTTTAAAACGTTTTTGATCTTTCTAACTTTTTCAAACATTTTAGAGGTTTAAAAACGGGTTTCAAAAATTTTAGGCGTTTTTAACATTTTTTAGACGATTTTTGATTTCGAATTTTAGGCGTTCTTGACGTTTTGTAGACGATCTTGACGTTTAAATATTTTTAAACAATTCCAGACGTATTATACGTTTTTGACGCTTCTACACGCTATTGGACATTTTGAATATGGCATAGGACGTTTTTAACGCTTCTTCTACTCGGACGGTGCCGGTGGATGAATGGTAAGCGTGACGGCCAATATTCGATTTTTATATTCTAATCTATTTCAAACGGGTTTTACGAAGCATATTCTGTCCTTGCGACTTTTATTTTCGGCCGCTCATAATTATCTACTGATCTACTGATACCCTGACGTTTCAGTCGTTTTTTGGTGTGCTTCGACATTTATATACGATTTTATTTGACATTTCAGATGTTCTTTTTTTCGTTTCTAGATATTATAGAAATTTTTAACGTTTTTGGCATTTTTCGGCGATCTTAGACTATTTTGACGCCTATGTGTTTGGTGCTTTCTAAATTTTTTACTTTTTTTGCACTTAATTTTTTTTTTTGACATTTCAAAAGATTTTTGACGTATTAAACGTTTTCTGACGTCTTTTAAAGTTTTGGGCATTTTTAAGCGGTTGCATACGTTTTTGACGTTCTTAGAAGTTTGGTGGCGTTTTCCGATGTTTTAGATGTTTTTGACGTTTTAGACGATTTTAGACGCTAGGAAATTTGAGAAGTTTAACAAGATTTAGACTTTTTACGTTTTTACGCGATTTTGGATATTTTTAGGCGAATTTGATGGTTTTAGACGTTTTTGGCGGTGTTAAACAATTTTAAACGTTATTTGACGTATTAAATGTTTTTGACGATTTTTGACGGCTCTAGGCGGTTTCGGAAGTTTTAGGACTTTTCGACGTTTCTAGATGTTTTTAGACGTTTTTAAACGACTTAGTGCGTTTTTAATAGTTTTAATACGCGATTGGCTTGCTCGGACGTTTGTTGGCGTTTTAAGAGTCAGCGTTCTATTCAGTAAAATGGAACATTTTGTTAGATAATGGCTGAACATTATCTAACAACAACAAACAAAATCATTATCTAACATTAACAAAAAATGGATTTCGAAAAAAAAACTGGATAAGCTTATTCGTACTCGCTGAGTCAAAATCAAGCGTTAAAATAGCCGGGTAGGCTCCCGACTCGTCGGTGACGTTAGAAGAGTTGAGACAGGGCAATGCAAATAAAATTAAAAAAAAATACTATCACGGGGTCTCACATGTTTCCTTGCTTCGCCGGCAGACAACGTTGGACAACGTTAATCCGTGCTTAAAGGTACCAATTTTGTTTTGTTTTACATTTTAAATTGCTTAAAACTAGGGGATTACATATTGATTTTTTTTAAATGAAACTAATGCGATTTTATGGCTATCATATATATCTACACAAGGGGATAATATTATTTTCGTAAGATTAGGGGTTTTCCAGACGATTTCGTAGTACGGCTCAGATGTGGATCGGCTACATTTCGAGTTAAGCGTGTTTTGTTCGTGCTGTAGGTCCCGTGTTTGTTGGCTCATTCGATACAGATGCTTTGATACAGGTGGAAGAGGGTTCTGAGAATGATAAGGAATGATAAGGGGCGGTTAGACTTGTATATTTATGGTTTTCACAAAGGTATAAGTGACATATAGAGGACATCGCGGCTTGCCAGCACATCTCAAACCGGGACGTTGGTTGGTCTTCCTCGGGCCCGCAGGGTATCCATTAGCCGAGACCTGGCGGAACTGTACTCGGTGCACGCCCAGACAATGTGCTCGATGTCGTGATAGCCGTCGCCACAAGCGCAGATACCACTATCCACGAGCCCAATACGCCGGAGATGTGCATCCAGCGTGTAATGGTTTGCCATGAGTCGGGACATCACACGAATGAAGTCACGACCCACATCCATCCCCTTGAACCAAGGTTTCGTCGATACCTTAGGGATTATCGAATGTAGCCACCTTCCTAGCTCCCCACTGCTCCACGAAGTTTGCCAACTTTCGAGGGTTCTCTGATGAGTAATACTGAAAAATTCGCTGAAGCAAATTGGTCTTTCGTAAACGTCTCCTTCTAAAGCACCCACCTTAGCTAAGGAGTCTGCCTTCTCATTGCCCGGAATGGAGCAATGAGAAGGGACCCATACCAAGGTAATCTGGAAAGAGTTGTCAGATAAAGCACTCAGTAGCTCCCGTATTTTCCCCAAAAAATACGAGGGGTGCTTTCCATGTTTCATCGAGCGAATAGCGTCAATGGAACTGAGGCTATCCGAAACGATGAAGTAATGGCCTGCGGGTAATGTTTCAATGACTCCAAGGGTATACTGAATGGCAGCTAGTTCTGCGGCGTATACTGAAGCAGGGTCACTGAGTTTGTAGGAGGCGGTGAACTTTTGATTGAAAATACCGAAGCCAGTGGACCCTTCGAGGTTTGATCCGTCAGTATAAAACATCTTAGAACAGTCGACTTCTCGGAATTTATTATAAAAATGTTTGGAACCACTTGTGGGCGTATGTGGTCCGGAATTCCACTAATCTCGTCTTTCATGGATGTGTCGAAGAAAACAGTAGATTCAGAAGTATTTATGAAATGCACACGGTTGGGATTGTAAGAAGAAGGGTTAATATTCTGCGCCATGTAGTCAAAGTACAGGGACATGAAACGGGTCTGAGAATTGAGCTCAACAAGCCTTTCGAAATTTTCAATCACCACCGGGTTCGCATCGAATGAGCAATCGATATGAGAGTTCCCAAAATCGATTTTTCAACGGAAGAACGCCCGACAGCACTTCGAGACTCATCGTATGGGTCGACTGCATGCACCCTAAGGCGATACGCAAACAAAGATACTGAATTCTTTCGAGTTTGATGAAATGTAGGTTCGCGGCGGAGCGAAAGCAGAAGCATCCGTATTCCATTACCGACAGTATCGTTGTTTGATACAACCTAATTAGGTCTCCTGGGTGGGCACCCCACCATGTTCCGGTTATTGTACGAAGAAAGTTTATCCTTTGCTGGCATTTCTGTTTCAGATACCGAATATGGTATCCCCAAGTACCTTTCGAGTCGAACCAGACCCCTAGATATTTTACTGTGAAGACCTGAGCGATAGTTTGACCCATTAATAGAAGCTGTAGTTGTGCTGGTTCACGCTTCCTAGAAAATACAACTAGCTCAGTTTTCTCCGTAGAAAATTCGATACCTAGCTTAATAGCCCAAGCAGACAAATTGTCTAAGGTATTCTGTAATGGTCCTTGTAGATCGACAGCTTTGGATCCCGTAACAGACACCACGCCATCGTCTACAAGTTGCCTTAACGTGCAGGAATTGTCAAGACATTCATCAATGTCGTTGACATAGAAATTGTATAACAGGGGGCTTAGACATGAGCCCTGGGGAAGGCCCATGTAGCTAAATCGTGATGTCGATAAGTCACCATGCGAAAAATGCATGTGCTTTTCCGACAACAAGTTTAGTAAAAAATTGTTTAAAGTCGCTGAAAGACCATGTTGGTGCAGCTTCTCTGAAAGAATGTTGATCGAAACTGAATTAAAAGCCCCCTTAATATCTAGGAACACTGATGCCATCTGCTCTTTGCTAGCATAGGCCATTTGAATTTCGGTTGAGAGCAACGCAAGACAATCGCTCGTCCCTTTGCCTTTGCGAAAGCCAAATTGTGTATCTGACAGTAAGCCATTTGCCATTTGAGGCGGAATAGGATCATTTTCTCGAACAACTTCCGGATACAGGATAGCGTTGCGATCGGACGATACGAGTTGTGGTCGGAGGTTGGTTTTCCTGGTTTTTGGATGGCGATGACCTTCACTTGCCTGCAATCGTGTGGGACAATGTTAGCCTCAAGAAACTTATTAAATAAGTTCAACAAGCGTCTCTTGGCAGAGTCTGGCAGATTCTTCAACAAGTTGAATTTGATTCTGTCTGGCCCTGGAGCTTTATTGTTACACGACACGTGAGCAAATGAGAACTCCACCATCGAAAAAGGTGTTTCGTTCGCGTTATCGTGAGGGGACGCGGCGCGGTAGATCTTCTGTGCCGGGGCGGAATCCGGACAAACCTTCTTGGCGAAATCGAATATCCAACGGTTTGAATATTCCACGCGCTCATTAGTACTGTTTCGGTTTCGCATACGTCGGGCTGTTTCCCAAAGAGTGCTCATCGATGTTTCCCTCGTTAATCCGTCGACGAACCGGCGCCAATAACCGCTTTTCTTGGCTTTCATCAAACTCTTCATTCGCTTGTCTAACGTCGCGTACTGTCGAAAACTAGCGGGTAACCCGTCGTTCCGAAAGGTCTTAAACGCGGCGGCCTTCTCCGCGTACACGTCTGAGCACTCTTTATCCCACCAGGGATTAGGAGAACGTTTTTGTATGTTCGCGCCGGGTGCTGGCTCAGTCTGAGCTTGATTCGAGAATCAAGCCAGCCAAAAAGCTGTACTCTTCCTCCGGAGGAAGTTCTTGGGTAGATTCGATGTTGTCGGATATCGCGGCCGCATAGCTCTTCCAATCGATATTTCGTGTGAGGTCATACGAAATATTGATTGATTCCAATGGTCTTGAGCTGTTGGTGATCGAGACTACGATCGGCAGATGGTCGCTACCGTGGGGATCAGGGATTCCCTTCCACGCGCAATCCAACTGTAGCGAGGTCGAGCATAGGGATAAATCTAATGCACTTGGGCGCACTGGTGGGGGAGGGATCCGCGTCATTTCACCCGTGTTTAGAATTGTCATATTGAAGTTGTCGCAAATATTGTGAATTAAAGAAGAACGGTTATCATCATAAAGGCAACCCCATTCCGTACCGTGGGAGTTAAAATCTCCTAAAACAAGTCGCGGTGCAGGCAGGGATTCTATGATGTCATGTAGCCGGCGGTGCGCAATCGCGGTGTTGGGGGGAATATATATGGAAGCTATGCAAAGATCTTTGCCTTTGATTGTTACATGACAAGCGACAATTTCAATGCCTGGTATTGAGGGAAGGTTAATTCTGTAGAAGGAATAGCACTTTTTGATCCCCAAAAGTACTCCTCCGTAGGAGGTATCTCGATCCAAGCGAATAGTATTAAAATCGTGGAAGTTAAGGTTTATATCGGAAGTTAACCAAGTTAAGTTAAAAATTTGAAAGAATCTATTTTTGGGATGATACTTCTGCAATTCACTGTGTGATCAAATCCGTGACCTCGTTCGATGAGTTAGCCATCGAAGGATACAATCGCTGAAAGGAGAGGCCATTTCGCAGTCAACTGCTTTAAAAATGTTTTTACTGTAAGTAGAAGAGCTAAGAACAGACTTTTAATAGGATCAGTTATTTTGAAAGTTTTTATTATCCAGTCCACAATGTACGAGAGTTTGATAATTTCAGTGGTGCGATTATTCTCGAACTGAAACAGAGGAACACTTGGGATTTTTGATGTTCCGGGAAGTGCTGGGAACTCCTTCTCTGAGTTTAATCCTCCGAGACCAGGAGCTACTTGCTTCGGCTTGGTTGCAACACTTCCAAGAGCTGACACTTTCAGAGCCCCGTCTAAGGACACCTTCTGGCCTTTACAAGGAACTTTAGGAGAGGAAATATTCCTCATCTTCCTATAACTTCTAGGCACCCTAGTAGATGTTCCCTCTTGTGGGTCATCAGCCTCGCCCTCGTTAGGAGGCAAGTGAGCATAGATGTTTGTTGAGGTTGGTGGCGTAGCTTTCTTTAGCATTTCTGCGAAAGAACGTTCGGATCATCCCGCAAGGGAACGTTTTAGTTTATCCCGGCGTAGGTTATACGCGGAACATGCCGAGATATCATGCAGATTCTCTGCACAGTAAGGACACTTCTCAGCATTCTTACTGCACGAATCATCTAGATGATTCTCCCCGCATTTTCCACAGCGGGCCTTATTGCTACAATGGGTGGCTGTGTGACCCAATTGTGTACACTTTGTGCAATTCATGACCCGCGGCACAAACAGACGCACAGGCAGACGAACCTTGTGCAAGAGGACGTAATTTGGCAAAGCGGTTCCAGCGAATGTCACCCGATAAGAGTTTGATTGGGAGTTCGTTTTTGAACCATCCCCCGCAACTACTACTGAGTGCAAACGCTTGCACTCTAGTATTTTCACTGGCTGAAGTAAGCGGTCTCTAAAACGGCCTACCCCGTACTGCAGCAGATCCTCGCATGTCAAACTCTCATCGGTGACAACCCCTTCGGACTGTACTTTTACAGCTGGAATATACAGGTGATAGTCCTTCGTAAAGTGCTCGCAGCAAGCAATATCGGGAATAAGCCGTAAATGTGTCAAAAGAGGTAGATTTTACTTATCTGTAAATTTGTTTCCCACGACGCACCAGCCCAGCTTATATAGCTGGCTATTGTTCAATCCTCACTACGCGAACAAAAGGCTGAGGACGGCCTAACGGTTAACACACGCACAAAAGAAGAAAAAAGTCCAAAACCTCGAGAGGTAGAGAATGTGCAAGATAACCTTGAACGGGGATTAGTACGATTTTTTATCTAACAATGACGGACTGGAAAAAACACTTGCTTCACTTTTTAGAAGAAACTAAGTAAATTCGAGACGAGCGGCATCAAGGTTTGTTTCCATTTTGAGTTTGAAAGCTTTCAATCATATATAGCTATACAGTATTTACAATTTTTCAAATATAATCACTAAAGTTCCACAAATTAGATTGTATTATGTATGTAGAAAAAACTATAGAAACATTTTTCGTTTCTCTAAATCGCCCCCCATCCGTACGAAAACAAAAATAAATGAGAACAAAAAATAAAAATGAAACAAATCTTCAGATTCAATCATCTTCGAACATCAAGCAACAAGTCGATCCATTCGCGAGAATCATTCCACAGAATCCGTATCGTGAGAAATGAGGCAAAATAAATGTAAAACAATAAAGAAAAAACCAGCATCAATTAAACGCGCCACAAGATAAGCCATTATAACGCAATTAGCATAAACATTATCGATTTTCTGATATTTACACGTACGTACGTACTTCAACAAACCGCCCGATCGCCAGGAACCTGGTGCCTGGCAGGGCAGTGCAAGGGGACATCTTTGGTGGATGCTTTCGCTTTCCAATTAGTCTCGCTCGGTTCTCTTTCTGGTCTGCCCTGCTTCTTTCCGATTGCATCTGCATTGGCATGGAGTCCTCCTCGATTCTTCTGTGTGTGTGTGTGTTTGTGTGTCACGCGAATGCATGACCACCGCGTGTCAAGTGAGGTTAAGTAGGTACTCAATTCTATTTGTCCCAAAGACATTGAACAGCCCCACATGGTGCGACTGGATGCAGGTACCCGAACAGGAAGAAACAATTATGTCTGATTTGATCCTGTTCGTGATTCGTTATAGTTAATGTAGTCTTAATAAAATATAAACTATAGTGAAGGAATGGAAAATTTCGAATTTTGAGACAAATTAGTGTTTTATTTAAATGTTGATGCCAGTTCAATTTGATCTCGCTTGGAAAACTTCAAACTCAAACTCCAATCCACATAAAAGAGGTAAAAATGTATTGCGTAACTTATAGGTGATTCAAAATCAAATTAAAATGGTGTTTAATAGCCCATTGAATTTGGCAATGAGGTGTTAATTCCTCATTCATTTTGCTCGGGTACCCACCGTTAATTGCAGTGCTATAGCTAAGCAAGCAGAAGCAAACGAGGTACGGCTGTTTACTGCAATCGAAACAATTAACGATTCACATATATTGCGAATTAAAATTAGAAACTCCCGGCACGTCCACGTTGTACGCCTATCATTACCAGTGTCCTGCAGTTGTCACACGTTTGCATTAGCGAACGCGAACGAGGCACCTTCCATAGAGAAACAGAGCGTGGCGGGCATTTGTGCAAATCGGGGTAAGTTCGAACAAAGATGACACCTCGGGCCAGACGATAGTTGCTGTTAATTGCATTCATTTTCTTCCTGTGTTGCCGCTGCAATCCCTGTCACTTTTTGTTAGCAGACTTGCACGCCGGAGAGGCGGACTATGATTGATTAATAGAATTTAACTGTCCATTATAATAATGCCACGAAGATTGCGGCTTCGAGGCTACCGCGTTAATCCATACCGGGTCTCTGGCCAGTAGGCTTTGCACGATTGATGACACTACCTGTTGCGGCGTGTTAAAGGGCGGACATTGTCATCACGATGAGGAACGTCTCGTGGCCTTCAATCTGCTGGAAGCTAGCTGCTGTGTTGCGGTTGTTTCTTTTTTTGGTATTGGTAATTTAGCATATATCACTTGATAAGACGATTGATGATAGTGGCATACATCATCGATTTGTGGGAAGGATTGGACGTTGAAAAATTATACAAATTATTTTCAAGCGCGTTGTCATATCAGTTACGAAAACAAAGAGAATTATGAATAAAGGTATCAACCCGTGAGAAAATGAAAACTAATGATGAAATGCACAATAAAATAATCCACTAAATATCATGAGAACAGAACAGAATTCTAGTCTGCTTCTAACTACAGAATAAAACAGTCACAATACTAAGTCTCAGTATACTTGCTACTGCTACCTGAGCCAGTACGAAGCGAAAACAAAGCGCGGTTACTATAATCTAGTAGGCACTGTTTGAACAACATTTATGCCGTAGTGATATGCCGAGATGAGTGAATCTCATAAGCAGAAGGTAGAGCTCCAGCCAACTACGGTCTTGAATCCGGGTATTCAAGATGTGGAATATCTTTCTGAAGATGAAAATGAAGTTACTCCCAAGGAGATCGACTTTATTAGGTACCATTAACCATTCAACCACACGGTACAGATAACAGGCCCAGACAAAAAGATTCATATTGAATAACAACCTAAAACACGCGGTTATGTGTGACAACGTTAGAATCAACGCACCGGTATGCATGGACGATGACAAAATCGAGGTGCGACTACACGATATGGTCCCACGCACTTTTTTTTTTTTTTTTTTGGGTTTGTTTTTGACATTTTACCACGACTGTGACACTCTTGTCACTGGAATTAGGCATGGTATGAAAGAAAGGACAGTATGATTATTTTAACGGCTAAATTTTGAGCTTGGTTTCCTTGATGAATTTCAGTATTGCTTTCTCTTTTTGTTATCATCCGCTAGGATTTCAGTTTAACCCTCGGCAATCCACCAAGATATGCTTTACGGTCATTGGGATTCCGCAATAACAGCAGGTGGGCGGTTTGTTAGGTTCCATGCGCACTTTCGGTCAGTGTCTACTGTTACATTTGACTTGACCACCCGTAGTCCCAATCTCTCTGCCAAACGTTCCATAATTTCTATTTTACGAAGCGTACGACCAGCGGAGCGATTTCTAGCGTCTGCACTGAACGAGATGGGAAACCGAACTGACTTTTGAAGATTACAGAATAAATATAGCGGAGATTATAGAAGCTTTCAAAGATTCTAAAACAGTTCAAAAAATTCAGAAGAAGATTAAAAGATTTTCATTAGAACCTCAACACTGGTATTATTACCAGGAAGTATTTGACATCTACCAGGTATTTTTTATTTCCGGCAATAAATTGAATATGAAATGTGACTACAACGAATTCGCTGTAACCCACCGAAAGGATTAAGATTTCAGAGGATTTGTGAAGATTTTAGACGGAGTAGGGCATCAGAGGATTAAAATTTCAGAGGATTTTAGAGTTTAAAAGATTTCAGAAGATATTCAAATAGTTTGGGGTATTTCAGAAGAGCTCAGAAGATTCCGGGAAATTTCAGAAGATTTCAGAAGCATTTGGAAGGCTTCGGAAGACTTCAAAAAATTTGTGAAGATTCTGGAAGATTTCAGAAGGTTTCAGAAAATCTCAATTATTTCATGATTCCATTAGATTTCAGAAGATTTTAGAAAATTGCCAATTTTCTGATAATGTTTGAAATCGAACCAAAATTTTAGGGTAGTTTTATACTTATATTCACTTTAAAAATCAAAAGGAAAGTTAATCGATGGAGCCTTTAGTGTAAAATTGAACGCATTTTCGCTTGATGCCCTCCATCAAAGTCTTTACAGTGTCATCCGGTACCAGTTTCTCATTTTTTCCATTTTCTTAACATGTCCTTCTCGTCTTTGGCTGTCTTCTTGCTCTTCCGAAGTTCCCGCTTCATCATTGCCCAGTATTGCTCCACCGGGCGCAGCTCCGGACAGTTTGGCGGATTCATGTCCTTTGGAACAAAATGGACAGAATTGGCCTCATAGCACTCCAGGACACTTTTAGAATAGTGGCATGATGCCAAATCTGGCCAAAATAGCGGAGCTTCGTCATGCTGCTGCAAGAACGGCAAAAGGCGCTTCTCGAGGCACTCAGATTTGTAGATCTCGCCATTTACTGTGCCCTTTGTCACGAAAGGCTCACTCCTCAGTCCGCAAGAGCAGATTACCTGCCAAAGGAGATATTTGGAGGCGAACCTCGACATTTTCTTCTTCTTAAATTTGTCGTCCACATAGAACTTGCTCTTGCCGGTGAAAAACTTCAACCCCGGAATTTGCTTAAAATCAGCTTTTATATACGTTTCGTCGTCCATCACACAGCAGCCATATTTTGTCAGCATCTTCTCGTAGAGCTTCCGTGCCCGAGTTTTAGCCGTCGATTGTTGCCGCTCATCGCGGTTTGGGAAGTTCTGTACCTTGTATGTATGTAGTCCAGCTCTCTTCTTTCCATTCTGGACGTAGCTCTGCGACATGCTGATCTTTTTAGCCAAATCACGGCTTGAGACATTGGGATTTGCTTTAATCATCCGCTTCCCCTTTCCCTCCGTCTTTTTGTTCTCCGGTGCCGGTTTTCTTCCATCTCCTTTGCCGTGGTCCAACGTCAACCGCTCCTGGAACCGCTTCAACACTCTGGAGACGGTTGAATGGTGAATGTTCAACATTTTTCCCAACTGCCGGTGCGACAGGTCAGGAAATTCCAGATGTTTGGAAAGAATTTGTTCTCTCGACTCGCGTTGCTTCACCTCCATTTTCGTTGAATCGAAAAACACGACTTCGAGTTTGACAGCATGTAAACAATACACATCAATGAGAAAGTGTGCAAAATTTGGTTGATTTTTACCCAATGTTAAAAAAGTTATGCCCTGTTGAATGTGTCGCAATAATTTCGTGTTCGCCCTTTATCTCGTCCGGATAGTGGAGTCACCTCTCTGGCGTCGGTAAAGAAGAAGTAGAATCCAACTTTTATATTTACTAACAAATATCCTCCTCCAGTGATACTTCTGGAGCGCGCAGTAGTATATACGGCCTCTAGTAAAAGTAAGTATCGGACTAACAATTCCTTTGACGGCGCCGGTGGTTGAGTGGTAAGCGTGACCGCCACTCATTCCAGTTGGCCTGGGTTCAATTCCAGCCGAGGTCGTTGAGATTTTTCTGAGGTGAAAAAATCTGTGGTCACGTCTTCCTTCGGAAGGGAAGTAAAGCCGTTGGTCCCCGGTCCATGAGTTTGGTGGATCGATATCTAGTCCAGATAATGAAGTCACCTCTCTGGCGTCGGTAAAGAAGTAGAATCCAACTTCTATACTTACTCACAAATATTCTCCTCCAGTGATACTTGTGGAGTGCGCAGTAGTATATACGGCCACTTGTAAAAGCAAGTTTCGGACTAACATTTACTTTGACGGCGCCGGTGGTTGAGTGGTAAGCGTGACCGCCACTCATTCCAGTTGTCCTAGGTTCAATTCCAGCCGAGGTCGTTGAGATTTTTCTGAGATTAAAAAATCGGTGGTCATGTCTTCCTTCGGAAGGGACGTAAAGCCGTTGGTCCCCGGTCCACGAATTGATGGATCGATATTTCGTCCAGATAGTGGAGTCACCTCCCTGGCGTCGGTAAAGAAGAAGTAGATCTAACTTCTATACTCTTACTAACAAAAATATCCTCCTCCTGTGATACTTGTGGAGTGCGTAGTAGTATATACGGCCTGTAGCAAAAGCAAGTATCAGACTAACCATTCCTTCCCTTTCCTTCCGCGATCTACGTTCGGGCCTGGCCGGCGCCGGTATTGATCAATAAACACTTTAGGATTACCAGGAGTTGCACATTGAAAGATGTTTCGCTACTCCCAAGCATAATTATCTACTTATTCTTTGTGCAACTTCAGCTAGTCCAGATCGATAACGGAGTAGCAGCCAGGGGTGGTCGCACAAGCTCAAGCTCAAGCTCACACTTGCACACCCACTCCCAGTACACAGAATGGATTGTATCGTAGTCTAAGGCTGCACAGCGCAATGAGTCAGACAAAAGTGCCCATACTACGGGATAACACAAGTTTGATTGACTATAAGAACACTAGTATTAGAGTAGGTCTAGGAGGTTAAACAACTAGTAAAAATCAAAATGGTCGAATGGCGGATTCAATAACATTAGAAGCAATATCCTCATATATATATATATATGAAATGGTGGATGTTCGTACACACGACTTAGTACCGCACATACAAAAATAGATCACAAAAATAGAATCAAATCGAGTTATGTCGCGATACGAAGAAAAGGGGAATCAGTTACTGTACTGAGCAAGAAGATATTGGGCTAACGATTTTAAATCTGCTCAAATTGGTAATTACGTCGCGTCAGTAACAGAACAGACTGGTTGAGCCTTCAGTTGATATTTGCGTTTGCCGCTACATTGATGACGGATATTTCTAGCACGACCATTAGATGATGTAATAGAGTTACTTCGTTCACAAGATATCAGAATTAATTTATTATGTCGCTCGTTTCAACCACCTATCAATCAAAGTGCCCACGACAGAAGTGACAGTCCAACATGGTTTTAAACACGTTTTGCACGCGACTGAACCTCTCATCTTGGTATGAGAATTGTTTTTAGGTTGGACTAACAAATGTGAACGATTGTCTTACTAGAAAACAAGAGCAAAATGCAAATATGTTTGCAAAACAAATGATTACATTTTCACGGAACAAATCAGGTGGTGCCACAATGTTAGGACTCGATCGGGGTTGGTAGCAGACTGATTTGTACAGAGCATTCCGATGTCAAGCGCCACCAGTTCCAGTCGGAAATAATTAGAATCGTGACAGACCTATATTCTGCCAGAGATAAGCCCGACTACTATAGGTCTTCGACGGGGGACGAATTGAACGACGATCGTGTACCCTTGAAAATCGCAACGAGTAACAGTCCACCACGAAAGCAAGTAGTCAGTTTCCTCATGACCCTTTGTGTTTTCAAGTACCACGAACAGTACCGAGATAAAGTGTATATCTGATTCTAATGGCTGCTCAGGCGTGACACTTTCAAAGGCCAATAAACACGCTAAAATGTAGCCCATAAATCAGCTAGCAACCATTATTGCAGTCGATAGGACACCTTCCCAGAAGAACGAACCGCGATGCAAATGAGTGCAGCGAGGTGTAACTCAACACGACCGGTCCTCGGTCCAGCTGCTAATTTCTTAGAAAAAAGTAGTGCACGAAAATATCAGATTTCAAATCTACCGGCAGCAGATGACAGACTGACCCCGGAAAAGATTGCCATCAACGGTCTGAGCCACCGCAGTCAGTGGCGTGATGGGACAAGGGGACTCGGCGAGCGACCTTTCATGGGTACCAATCATTAGTATTCGAAGTCGTGCTCTCGTGAGCCTGCCCTGGTGACGACGCCGATGGCGGGGGATCTTCCGACGGCGGATATAAACTCGTATATAACACTAGAACTAAGACGACACCATTATAGGCGAGTATGAATAATTTGATTTATTATTTTTATTACCGCACCCCATTTATTCCCTCGCGTTCGGCCATCCATCGGTCAGGCGGCATTCCGTTGACGATGAAGTCAGCTGTGTATGGTTCAGTATTTATGTGCAGCTGCGTGCGCAGATCGGGTTCGCGCTTCGCGGGATCGCGGGTGTTATCGGTCGGGATTTCCATAAATTTTGCACGCTGATTTAGACCACCAACGCACGGTGGTCTAGGATGCAAATTTAGCAGGAATTAGCTGTAATTTGAGAGACCT
This sequence comes from Topomyia yanbarensis, assembly GCF_030247195.1. NCBI lineage: Eukaryota > Metazoa > Arthropoda > Insecta > Diptera > Culicidae > Topomyia > Topomyia yanbarensis. The sequence goes on along the minus strand of NC_080671.1, from coordinate 405,203,640 downwards.
TTTTACCAAGATCTGAAAAAACATTTTAATCGTGCTAGATAGAGCTGTACTATCATGGATGAAGTTGCAGAACAACTAATTTTAAACCAGTTTATCAAAGATATACAAGCTTTTTCTTCTATAGCTTACATTATATAAGAAATCGGAAAATACTGTTCAGAGTATTCCTTACAAAACGGTTTAGAACTTTAGTAGGTTTGATTTTACATTAGAGTAATCTTCCGAAAACTTAAGGATTGTTTTTGGACAATTGATTTTTTTCAAGTCTTTTCTAGTTTATCTGATTCATCTCCTTTTACTTGAAAATAGGACTTTTTGAAGTGCCAGTTCCATCGATTGGGGCAATTGAAAATTAATTTCGTATCAAATGCTTGTCAATAATTGATTAGCACGCGTTTTGATATTATAAAAGTTTATACTCAAAAACCATCTGAAGGGCTATGAACGGAAAATGTAAACCAAAAAAGTTATAATAAAATTTGTGTTTATATCAATTGAGCCAAAACGATAAGTTTGAAAGTTTGAAAATATGAAAGACAGCGTTTCGCTGTTACGAAATTTTTTGCACTGTAAAAAACTCTTCTATCGATTGAAACAGTGATTAGATTGAATCTTATTTCATCAAAACCTAAAAAATTACTTCTTGGTGATTCAGGATAGGACTCTTTCAGAAGATATTTTAAGAAACTTTATCGACGACACCGCAATTCTTTCTTTCTTACTTTTCGTTGTACAAGGTTAGGATTTGCAGTCTAAATTATTAATGGAATTTGCGTTTTGACTTTGTCTCATCAGAATCCGACACTAACTTAGTAACAGGGCTATGCTAGCGCCGGATTGACGCTAACTCCAAAAACGAAAACACGATTTGTGTTTTTGAGCAAACCCCTGAGCTGATGAGAACTAGTGAAATTGAAACATTTGGTTTGGTTTAGCACAGTGGCGTTTTGGACGAATATTCTTTGATCACTACATTGAGAATCGTGTTTTAAGCATCAAGAGGACATTTGGAAAATTGTGGGAGGGGGATCTGGTAATTTATCTCTTAGTCAAAATCCAATTGTTGTCAAATTACTTCAATGTAAAATAAAATAACTGCCTGAATTATCATGAGCTCATTTTTTGAAAGAAGTTCCAAAATATGGATTAGATTTGGAATTTTTCGAATGGGAAGCTAAGTTTGAATAGGCAATCGCCTATAAACATGTTCACCGAAAACTTTACCATTTCACCATTTGTTGAAAATGTTGGGGTTGTGTAGAGTTCAGACAAAAGTTCAATATAGTTAATAACAAGAATAACATGTCGAAAACTAGATGGAAGATGATGAAAAATGATATTTTGATTTTGTCTCTAGCAGGATCGGTTTTTATGATTATTTGATTTTTGTTGTATTATCAATTATATGCCTCTAAGCAGGATTGGAATTATTAAATATTTCAATATCTCCAGGTTTTTTTACGAGGGGGATACGTACCGCGTAAAAAACCAGCGTTAATTGGAAAATCCGCTTAAAAAACGGCGTTAATTGGAAAATTCGCGAAAAACGCGTTAATTGGAATATCCGCGTAAAAAACCGCGTTAATTCGAAAATCCGCTTAGCTTAGCTTAGGTAGACTGCCCGTAGTTGCACTTCGTGATTGACCGAATGAGTATGAATGCACAATGAACCAACAGAATGTTACTTGAGAGAAATAAAGCATTCTCACTGTGCATGTTTACTAATTCAATACTTTAATGAACTGGTCAATAACGACTCCGGCCACGACCTCTGCATCTCTACGAGAATCAAGGGAAAGAAATTGTGTTAGTGGGTAAGGAAAAGATCAGGATATGTCTTGATAGCAGGGTTTCAATTAAACCACACATTTCACACCAAGAAACCTGTTTCCAAAGGAGCGGTGGAAACCAATCATTGTTATGCACATTTCTGGGAGTGAGTAAAAAATCAAAGCAATCCAAGTGGGTTTTGACTCTTAGGTTTTCACACCTGGTTTTGGCTCCTCCTGTCCACTCCGGTTTGTGATTATTGTTCTGTCGTCGCTTATAGACCGAATTTAATTTCAAACTCGCTAATGTCTTGTTGAAAATAGACGTTTTTCCGACCTTTTTTGCATTTGTGGACAGACAAAGTGTCGATGATCTCTACCTCTTTGAAAAAATAAGGACCGGATGATTGTTTTGGAGCAAAATCCGGCCCAAACAGTTGCTTTCTGGTCGTGCAGTGGTGTTTGACGTGTGGGTTCTGTGTCCCCCAAATTCGACAATTTTGTTTGTTTACTCCGCCGGAAAGGCTGAAGTGAGCCTGCCATATTTATTACGATAAGTACGCACAGTTTTCACTATTGAACGATCGTTTTCCATGTAATGCGCTACGATTTCAGCGCGTTCTTTTGGTGTAAATCGACTTATAGATAAAATGGCACTAAATGATGTTTCAGAATTGTGTGTATCTGTCAAAATTGGCTGGAAAATAGCGGAGTTGTTCAATGTTGAAATAGGATACATCCAGATGGCGCACCCTGTATATATTGAAGCAAATCATTTGTTTTCAATTTAATTTTCTTTAACAAATATATTATTATAACAATAATCATGAAGTGATGAAATCCGAAAGCTCAAATGTATAGTGGAAGGATGTAAAACAGGTGTACTATTTATTACTGGCCTAAGCCTAGCCTAGTACGCTAACCATTGAATGCTGACCTTCGAGGTCTATCGAAAAGAAGCTTTCGCCATGGATTGTACCAAGGATCTGGTTTGCTTTTGTGCTTGATAAAATGAAAATTGACAATCTAAATTGAGCTCGGACTTTTAAACTGTATGCTGCAATTATAATCTAGTAACCTGTTTTCACTCCTTGGCGGTTTTCACTCCTCAGGAGCCAAAAAAACCATGAGTGATGAAATCATGGATTTTAATGATTTGTCAAACTATGGTTTCTTCGACGCATGCTGATTGGAGTGATTTTTGAAACACTGCTTGATAGACAATAGGATCTGGGCAGTACGCCCTATAACACTGTTCAACACACGATCCCAGGGGCTCCAGGAAACCCCTGGCAAAGAAACTTCCGAAAAAACCGGAACGGAGCCCCACAGTCGAAAACCAAAGCTAGTATGGAGAACCAGGGTGGTCCCACAGGACAGACACTAATGAAAACGGCCATCCCAAACCCTCGCACAAAGTCCCAAACAAAACGCCCACTACATCGAAAAAGAAATCCACGCTGTTCCCCAGCTCAACCGGACACCACAAAGGGGGTGTGGCGCCCGAACACCGACCCCACAATACTCGAAAAAATCCAAAGGGAGCTGCAGATGAAACGTTGAAAATCGAATTCCCCCCTGTCGAAATATGTTCAAAAATAGCACGAAACACCACCATCCAGTGCCAAAACAAACGAAAACCGCCAAAAACAAACCCAAACCTTGAAGAAAAAAAATAAATAAAAAATCGAATATCAAGAACCCCACCGCAATGCTCCACGATTCCAAAAAAAAACCCCAACGAAACGGGCCTGGAAGCAGAACAAATAAACAAAAAGATGGCAGGGATGCAGGGTTCCAACCACACTAAAGCGAAAAGATTCCTCAAAAAACCGAAACGGGACTCCACAATCCAAAACCGAAGCCCTATGAAACTTCAAAAACCACATCTTTCAGGTGTGCCTCCCGTGACTGATCAAAGCCTGCTGAAACTGCATACTGAACCAACCGTACGACACTTGGGAGCAGCACAGTAACTCAACGTGCAACCTAAAGAGAACAAGACCATAGCATGACTAACAACGCAGATGGCCACGTCCATGCAGGCAATCTTGGGATGGTAAGAAATGCCAGTTCAACACTTATAACTGCTATGACCGAGAAACTCTCTGCATCATCCACAAATGTCGCAGAGCACTGGTGCCAGTAGGCAGGGAAACCAATCAGATACCTTGATCCAACCAACCACTCGCGCGCCTTTTCCCTTAAATTCAAATCGAAGTCTTTAGGTGTAGAATCAAGATTTGATTAGCTTATTGTGCAAAAAGATGAGGGAAAATCGGAAATGCGACCGAGTAATTCGCGGAAGAGGAAGTAAACTATAAAAGACTCTCTCGAAGACTGGACACATTAAAAAAAATACTTCATTCCTGGAGATTCAAGCACCAAAGACATGTAGACATGTAATTATGTACCAGCAAACAGATTACAAAAGCCAAAGTCGGAGAATAGAACTGGTGCACACAATGAAAGCAGCATGCCATAGTTTCCAAAGTTCGGTAGTTGAAAATGTATGAAAACAAAACATTCACCTAAACTAATAGCATTTTCGCTTTCAAATGGTTCTACATGCTATTTTAAAAATGAATAAAATTATTAAACCCCAGTTTGAAGAGTATCCTTTTCCTTCTACTCTCAGCCATTCGAAATTTTCTCCCGACATCCCAACACGACATCCGACTCAAGCGGGCCATCCCGAATAGAAATGCACAACAACAAAAGCATGATTTTCACTGTGACAGTACAGTAATTTTACAATAATTTACAGTAAATTATAGTGTTCTGCTACAATATAAAAACAATAAACTTTAACGTTTGTATAGTAAATTTCAATGTAAAATCGACTTTTACAGTAATTTTAAAGTAGCGGGGTGGTTATGTATCTTAACATTGAAACCCTTTTCTCCATACATTTTTTTCTCTAAAACATTAAAATTTAATGTGGATTCAATGTATCAGTTTTTTGCTGAGCAGTAAAATTGATTGTTACATGAAATTTTATTGTAAATGTACTGTGAGAACTCTGCGTCAAACAATGTCAAAACAGTAATAATAATAATATTTTTTGTTTTATGATTGTTTGTAGGGTAAATGCTGTTGTAAAATTATATTCCTGATTTCCTTCCGACACCTGCACTACAGAACTCATACCCGTTCCACGTATTCACACCGATTTCTGAGTTCTGTCAGAAACGAGTAGATCTGACAAAAAAACGCTTCATGTCAAAAGCGAGCAAAAGTTGGCGATGTAAATGGGAATAAAGCAAAATCTACACCCCCCGATCTCAATGTTGCATAAATAGGTGTGGCAGATGACACGGTTCGCCAACTTTAGAAACCAAAAATATGCAATCAATCCAGACGCACAACGGACCGACGCCGCAGCGCCCACACGATTCAATGGGAGCGGAACGAATGGCATGACGAAAGCAAGTCGATTCACTCTGACATCACCAACACCACTTATGCGAAATTCAGTCCACGAACGCCAAAGCACCGTCCCAGCCACACCTGTATATACTACATTGCCCCGATCCGACTCAGTGACTGTCTAGCTTCGCGCATGGACACCAACACTCTCCCATACGAGAGCACTCATACTTGTCCGGCACGACGCTTTTACTAGACAAGCGTGAACGCCCGCACGAAACGCATGAAAGAACATTGTTGCCAGTGCACGGCACCGAACAATCACCCAAACCGAACAACGGAACGGAAAGCAACAAATAGTACTTGAGCATGCACACCGGCGCAGTGCAACGTAAACAACGAAAATGTCACAAGTCACTCGATAGTACACTATTTGTCAATTTGGTTCTGTTTTACTGCCCCGCGTTAATTCAAAAATCCGCGTAAAAAACTCTCAGCAAAAGACTTAGAATATTTTTGGACGTTTTTTTTGCACGGATTTCGCAATTAATGCGGTTTTTGCAAAAATATTCTAAGTCCTTTTGAATGCAAAAGACTTAGAAGATTTTCGGAAAGATGGATGAGACGGGTCTGCAAGACTCCTTATGGCCCACACCCCCACAATATGGGTATTTTCGGAATGGACTTGAAGAGTAGGTGCCAGAAATTGATTTTGACGCCATTTTGAAATCAAAGATGGCGACTTCCGGTTTAGCGAAATTTGCTGTAACCCAATCAATATGGATTTTTTTCGGAAATGGTCTTGACGAGTAGGTGCCAGAAATAAATACAACAAGGTTTTCCATGAAAAAATGATTTTTGGCGCCATTTTCAAATCCCAGATGGCGACTTCCGGCTTAGCGAGATTCTCTATAACTCAATCAACATGAGTATTTTCGGCATGGTTTTGACGAGTAGCAGACAAACGTTGTTTGGCGTCATTTTAAAATTCTAGACGGTGATTTCCGGTATACCGAAATTCCGGCATGAAAAATCTGGGCAATCATCTAAATCACGCTCAAATATAAGATCTAATCATAAAACAGCAAAATGCAAAATATTTTTATGTGTTCATCCAAAAGAGTGCGGTGAGAATGGAAGAGAGAGAGAGGAAAGAGACATATGCGGTGTGAATTTATTCAAATTAAACATACTGCTTAAATTTAAATAAATTCAACTGTTTAATTAAAACAACTTCCTAAAATACCCATATTGATTGGGTTATTATGAAATTCGCTATTTCGCTAAATCGGAAATCGCGATCTTGGATTTAAAAATGGCGTCAAAAATCAATTTTTGGAACCTACTCGTTAAGATCATTCCAAAAATACTCATATTGACTGGGTTATAGTGAATGTGGCTAACCCGGAAGTCGCCATCTTGGAATTCAAAATGATATCAAACATCGATTTTTGTCTCCTACTCGTCAAGTCCATTCCGAAAATACCCATATTGATTGGGTTATCGCGAATTTCGCTAAATCGGAAGTCGCCATTTTTTTTTTCAAAATGGCGCCAAAAATCAATTTCTGGCAGCTACTCTTCAAGACCATTCCGAAAATACCCATATTGTTGGGGTGTGGGCCATAAGGAGTCTTACAGACCCATCTCTTCCATCTTTTCGAAAATCTTCTAAGTCTTTTGCATTCAAAAGGACTTAGAATATTTTTTGCAAAAACCGTGTTAATTGCGAAATCCGCGCAAAATAAAAACTGCCAAAATTCTTCTAAGTTCTATGCATTTAAAAGGACTTAGAATTTTTTTTTCGGAAAAGTCCCAGTCTCTGGCATTCAAAAGGACTTATATTTTTGCAAAAACCGCGTTAATTGGAAAATTCGCGTAAAAAAACTCGTAAAAAAAACCGCGCGAAAAACCGCGTGAAAAATCTGGATGTATATTTCAATGTAAAGCATATTAATGGTGTATATTTCAGTGCTGAATTGAATGGCCTAATTAAATTTCATGTACTAGGTACTAGGACTCGTTGTCATGTTGAGAGCTTGAATAATGAAAGTAAAATAAAAGCTCGATGAATTTTTACCGGTCACGATCACATCCATTCGAAACTGTCAAATTTCGATGTTAAGTAAGAAGTAAACGTAAAACTGTCCATCTCCTGATAAAACAGTTTTGGTGAATAATCCTCCTAGAAGTAATTATAGAGAATTTACTCTTCAAGCAAATTTTGGGTTGAGACTTACTGTTTCCTTACAACATTTTCGAAAATGCAATTTCAAACAACTTTGTCGAAGACTTGAATATCCCATATATTCAGTGTTTCGAAATATAGTAGTAGAAAATCTTTGCAACAAGATATTCTGATATTACTGTATTTGATAAATCTCTTCTGCGGGTTATAAACAATTAAATTCCCATTGCAGGTATGAATCTCTGAAGCTTACAAAAAAGATATATTTAGGACAACTGGCTTTAAAAAATTCGTAAAAGTAAAAAGGACTAGGGGTTTGCCCAGAAACACAAAGAGTGTTTCCGTGTTTTTAGGCTAGCACCAATTCGTCACTAGCTTAGTCCTGTCCAGGGATGCCAACGGTACCGATAAACTACATTTTTTTGGGTATATTTACATTTGCACAGGCCATACAGCCCGCTACAGCGACGCATCACTACAGCTCTTGCCAGAACGGTAGCCAAACCGAGTACATTTTCCCATACAGCAGTAGAATACATTTTTGTTTTGCTGTTGTACTCCGACTGCTCGGTGAGAGTGTGGCGTAGTAAAGTTTGTTCTCTCGATTTGTACATTTTTCTCTGCATAGTCAAAGGGAGAGGCCCGCACACGAAAGCGTTGATGCCGGTCGTGGCGTAAACGAACTGTACTCATTGTCGTTGTTTGTGATTAAAAATATTGAATCAGTGTTTCAAAAATCACTCCAATCAGCATGCGTTGAAAAAACCATAGTTTTGATAAATCATTAAAATCCATGATTTCATAACTCATGGTTGTTTTGGCTCCTGAGGAGTGAAAACCGCCAAGGAGTGAAAACAGGTTACTAGATTACAATTGCAGCATACAGTTTAAAAGCCCGAGCTCAATTTAAATTTTCAATTTTCATTTCATCAAGCACAAAAGCAAAGCAGATCCTTGGTACAGTTCATGGCGAAAGCTTCTTTTCGATAGACCTCGAAGGTCAGCATTCAATTGTTAGCGTACTGGGCTGGGTTCAGGCCATTGCAGTAATAAATAGTACACCTACACAACACTACACCTGTTTTGCAACCTTCCACTATGCATTTGAACTTTTGGATTTCATCACTTTAGCAGAAACATTTTTACACCGGATTTGAGATATGTTTGCCCGTTATTATTGTTATAATAATATATTTGTTAAAGAAAATTCAATTAAAAACAAATTACTTGTTTCAATATATACAGGGTGCGTTATCTGGATGTATCCTATTTCAATATTGAACAACTCCGTCATTTTCCAGCCGATTTTGACAGATAAACACAATTCTGAAACATCATTTAGTGCCATTTTAGCTAGAAGTCGTTTTACACCAAAAGAACGCACTGAAATCGTAGCGCTTTACATTGAAAACGATCGTTCAATAGTGAAAACTGTGCGTGCTTATCGTCAAACGACTCACTTCACCCTTTCCGGCGGAATAAATAAACAAAATTCTCGAGTACTTTTTCAAATGGACGTAAGTAACATTGAGAGCCTCTCTTTGTTTACTTTCTCTTTCGTTTATTACGACGTCATTACAACACTTTGTACTAATTTTCCAGTACATATCGAAAGCCGACGGTTTTTACTACAATATTATGCAAAGAGTAGAGTAGTAAATGTTGAAATGGCCGAGTAATGAACAGAAGAGAAAGACCTCAAAGAGAATCTCTCATTGTTACTTACGTCCATTTGAAAAAGTACTCGAGAATTGTCGAATTTGGGGGACACAGAATCCACACGTTATACATCAAACACCACTGCACGACCAGAAAGTAACTGTTTGGGCCGGAGTGTGCTCCAAAACAATCATCGGTCCTTATTTTTTCAAAGAGCGAGAGACCATCAACAACGCACGCCACCGTTGGATTTTGGCGCACTTTGTCTGTCCACAAATGCAGAAAAAAAGGTCTGAAAAACTTCTATTTTCAACAAGACGGGGCATCTTGCCACACCGCAATCAAGTCTTGAAGTGCAAATTCCCAGGACGCGTTGTCTCAATAAATGGTGATTTGGAATGGCCTCCTCGTACTCCTGATTTAACGGTGCAAGACTTTTTTCCTGTGGAATTACTTGAAAAGTAAAGTGCATACAAGCAAACCTAAGTACCTTGGCGAACTCAAAGTTAATATACGAACTGAAATTGCTGCGATTAAGCCCGACATGCTGTCCAATGTCATGAAAAATGCCCTCAAAAGAGCTGCTTTTTGTGTATAAAATGGGGGTGGTCATTTAATCGACGTTGTATTCTAAACTTGGTTTATAATAAATGGCAAAAAATGTACTAAAAAGCTTGTTTACTTGTGAAAACGGCTAAAAATGGCGGATTTGTTCAATGTTCAAAAAGGATAATCCAGCTGGCGCACCCTGTACCTTCTGCTGGGATAATTGAGAAATTAAACATACAAATTTTGAAAACCTGTTAGCAGTTTGAAATTAAAGTAGTTCTATAAGGGGCGACAAAACAAGAATCACAAACCGGAGTGGACAGGAGGAGCCAAAACCAGGAGTGAAAACCTAAGAGTCAAAACCCACTTGGATTGCTTTGATATTTACTCACTCCCAGAAACGTGCATAACAATGATTGGTTTCCACCGCTCCTTTGGAAACAGGCTCCTTGGTGTGAAATGTGTGGTTTATTTAAAACACTGTATTGAATAGATTAAAAATTTTAAAAAGTGTAAAATAAGGAAAGAGAAGCTGTACCGCTCGAGTCTGGCGGCTGTACTGGGGGCAGTATTTTTTTGTCATGTTACTGCTTTGCTTACAGACTGCCAGCGCTGGGCGTCCTGCACTAGCGAACGACAGCAGCGTCAAAAGAGAAATGAGAATGTAGGCAGAAAAATTACAGCCGCAGAAAAGGTAGGTATTTTGCACCTTTGGTCCTGTCACTAATTTAGTGTCGGATTCTGATGGGACGAAGTCGAAACGAAAGTTCCATAACTAATTTAGTTATAGGTTTTGTGTTCTCAACCAGCAATGACGGTTTTAAAAATTCACTCCTTAGTGCAGAAAAAGAAGTATTTTCCTAAATTTTTCTCAACTGATGAGAAATATAGCATGATGTTTTATATCTCGATATGCTGCACTCATATATCGTTCATATTTTCAACAAAATTGTTTAAAATGACATTATCAACAACTTTGCTCAAGGCACCAAGTCTCTTACTATTTTTGAAAAGTTAATTCTCCATAATGACCTCTATGAGAATTAATCACTAAAATTTTAAAGCTCTTTTATGTTGGAAAACTTCTCGAAGTTTAAAGTTAAGAATAGATTAGGTGATCTTGAAGGTTGCAATTTTTATCCCACTTTAAAAGATCGCATTCTTTGACTTGATGGACATATTGACATATACAAAAAAAATAAGAGGTTTGAAAACTGTTCCATGTTGATTGCCCAAACCAAATTTCTGGCTATGCCACTGGTTTAGCAAGCCAATGCAAGATGTACTATGCTATAATTCTCCTTAGTGGAAAAAATGGTGGCTAAAGACTTTTTTTATCACTAAGGAGAAAATAGTTTAAAACAACCTTTGTGCGTTATGGGAGGCTCACATTCAAAATGTTCAAAAACTTGATATTTTGTTCTTGCATTTTTTAAAAGGTGCAAGTGTCGACTATCTGACTCCGGCAGAAGTAGAAAGTAGACTGTTGGCGTGATCTTGTCGTGATGATAACTACGGAGTGACGATGGCTCCGGGTGATCAGCTATACCATGCTGTGCTTTGAATAAATTTCGAGGGTGCTGGACGAATACTAGTCCGGAACGGCGTTTGGTCGATTCAGAGAACACGGTCGATGACGGTCGTCTTGACGTGCAAATGCGTGCGGGATCGCGATCTGGAGTCCCAAGGGTGGCAGGTTCGAATCCAGGCTCTGAGGGGTTTTTTCCACATAATTGCTTTCGCTTAACTCACTAGTAGTGTGCGCCATCCACATAGGTTATGGAGTATGGGTTCCTGTCGTAAATTTTGAAACAAATAACATTGCAGAAGCAAGATTTTTACTAGGATGCTTCTATCAAAAGGTTGAACTGATCTAGATCAGTTCTTTCTCATCTAATTCAATACCAAAGTGTGCCAAATATAACTCAATTTATCTCAAGTTTACCGATGACTTTAAACCGTTACGATACATATCCAGAGCCTTAGAGGTTCTGTTCCTCTAAAATAGCTTTCTGTACTACTGTGCGACATGGCGCGATTCAAATACTGGGTGGTTCTTGTTGAGTAGAGTGTTGTCACTTCATACACAATAGCTCGTTATTTGAACAGGCACTCACAGCTACACGAAATGATTCATCGAATTATACCGCAAACATTCCGTCACCATCTGGGTCGGCTAAACAAACGCTGGAATTACACATTCAAAATTCATTCATCCATACGAAATGAGCCAATTCAAAATCACAGAAATAAAAACAAATCCAATAAACAAAGCTCGAACCTCGCAGCTCGCCAAGACAATGCGTGCTTATATACAAGCTTAAAACGACGCACTCATGGAAAACATACCGACTTCCAGGAACCGATCATTATTGAGTTCTTATTGCCACTTTCTGTCATCTTAAATGTACGGGGTGGGAGGGGGTAAAATCTACCGGGTGGCAGACAAATCTCCTTGTCAGTGGGGATAATTCGTTTTTGGGTGAGATTTTAAACATTGAATTAGGTGAAAACATCAAAACAAATCGTAACAATTCTCATTTGGTAACTGTCCACAGCTGTTCGGTTTGCGTCCAAAATTCTCCCTCAAAGCATTTTCGACAGTTAGCTTATACATCGCTAAGGGACCATTCATGAATTACGTAACGCAAAAATTGCCCAAAATTGACTCCCCCCTCCCCCCATGTAACAAAATGTCACAAATTTCTCTATTGACCATTGTATGAAATGTCTTAACCTCACAAATTTGACAAGTGCTGGTCCTTTTGTTTACAGTTTGGGCTTAAATTTGAATTCCATTGAAATAAGCTTAGTGCTAATAATTAATTACCAAGAAAAACTACTTACCGATTCAGAGAACACTTGAAGTAATTGATAAACAAATAATTAGTTCACTTATTAGATCTTTCATATACATTTTCGCACAGTAGGGAATAGCACAATTTAATTGTAATGCGCTCTAGAGAACATTTATACTTCTAAAAACATGATTCCCAATATATTTAAATGCTTCATTTTGAGAATACGAATAATCTCTAAGTTCAAAATGTAATCAACAGGACCACCACCTGTCACATTTAATACATGACGTCACTGTGCAGTGACCAATACCCACCTCCCTTATTACCTAACAAATTCCGGGAAAAAAAATTTATTCGCTAAAACCATGTTATGTAACGATCTAGCTTACTCTCCCTCCCCCATATGTCACAACATGTAACAATTTGACGTATCCCCTCCCCCTAAAAGCGTTACGTAATTTATGAATGGTCCCTAAGACAAGACATGGGGCCCATATTATTGGCTCGAATCAAAACTCGTCGAAATGTCAATTGACGATAGGTTCATCCGTAGTGTTCATTTGTGTTTACCTTTTGCTAGCGTTGCCAATTTTATTTTGTGTCCAGCACCCAATGTGGCTACGCCACATCGCTTTTGCGCGTGCTGTCCGACTTCGCTACCGCTCAGTCGGACTTAAACTAGGGATAGCCCCTATGTTTGAGTAAGCCGGGCAAACGAGTGGATCACAGGTTCGCTTGCTTCCGACGGCGGGTCGGTGGCCACCTCGCCCGGGCCTCGGTTATGCGGCTAAGCCGCATCGAAATGGTACCCCTTAAACATTCTAACTTGAATCGGTTGTATCACCGGAGCCGGAATACGAATTAGATCCAGCCAGCATTTCGGCTGAGTTAAAACTGGGAAGTTTAGTAAAATTTAATCTGGAAATAAAATTTTTTTGGCAACGCTCCAGCACCCCGTTGATTTCACCACCTGGGCGCCAGGTTGATGATATGAAATGAACTTTGTTTACTTTCGACAAGTTTTGATTCGAGCCAACAACATCCAGCCCAAGACATGACTATAGAAGGGGGTCGTTTTTATTCCAATTTTACATCAGAATGTTCCAGCTCCTGATTGGTTGATTTTGACTTTTTGAACCGTACCCAATGTTACTGCAGGGATAGCGGAACGATGTTTAGCAGTGTTGCTATATTTATCAGAAAATATTATTACACACATAATTTTTCTGCGGAATCTCAGATTTTTTCGCATTTTTTACCAGAATCTCAACAGCTGAGATCTCAGTAAAAAATTTTTTTGCTGAGATCTCAGTAAAAGTGACGTTTGATAGATGATACTCGCAAAATATTTCACCAAAAATCAGAAAACAAACCTTATTTTGCTGAGATATCTGTCAGAGCCAGTGGCGGCGCTAAAAGGGGGGGGGGGCGAAAGGGGCAGCCGCCTACTAAAAGAATTTCTACTTCAGTTTGTAGTAATTCTTCAAATTTCATTATTCACGATAATAATCAGGTGCGGGTGAAACGCTTGAATTTATATTATTTTCGAGCCTGTTGACAATTAAAAAGGTAGGGGATCAGGACGACGGCTGCGATCGAACAAAATTATATACATATTGTCTCAAAAGTTTCAACGGAGATGAGTTTCCAAACGTACTTGAAGTTGTGGGAGTGTACAGACTAATTTATTGGGATTAAACTAGGGAGCTCTATCATATAGAGTGTTTGGTTCATGGTTAAGAATCCTTCGAGCGGTGGTAGAAAATCATATATGGGGAAAAATTGGTACACACAAACTATCAAATCTCAACTGTTACAAAATTATTGAACTTTTTTTGTAAACAACTTGTTTGTTTTTAAATGTCTCAAAAAGTATACTTTGTATTTTCAATCTTTTAATTCTATTGGAAAGGTGTTTCCTTTCCCGTTAAATATCGGGTGCGTTGGGTTAGCATAGTCGATAAGACAACGGTCACTAAGTGTTTTATAGGTAACTAGCTAATAACCATCGCGTGTTGCTGCGACATTCAATGAAATAGGAGGAAAACACAATTTGTTTCGAAGCGCCATCTGGCGGGCAGATAATCTCCAACCAATAGCACACAAACACGCTCCAGAACAAATGTCTACTATGTATAAATTTTGACGGCAATCGGTTGAGCCGTTTGAGAGTCCATAAATCATATACATACAAACATTGATATAATATAAAAATAAAATATAGATATAAATAGATAGATATATAGAAGGTTAGTTTACGCTACTATTCGATCGAATATTTTTTTGGAATGAGTGAACCCGGCGATTAGAAATGGGCAAACAAACCAGCTGTTTTTTGTTCACTGATTTCTAGATGGAAGGATATCCGAGAGCTTAACAACGATAAGGCCGTTGGGAAGGGGGGAATCTCGGGTGAACTTCTAAAAGTCTAAAAAGAGATATGCTGGCCTCACATATCCTATATTCAAGAAGGGCTACAAACTCTAACATATCTTCCGAGGCATAAGTCAGTGCCGCCTACAAGCTAGTCTTTCGTGTTCTGTTGAGGAGATTGCGCCTGTTGGCTGAATGCTCTGTTGGCAATTATCAAAGCGGGTTTCGAGAAGGACAATCAACGACGGACCAAATGATTCCTTAGCGGCAAATGTTTACCTAGCGACAAATTCTGCGAAGTTGTCATCTGTTTCTGGATTTCAAGGCGCCATACGAATCAGTAAAACGTAATGAACTGTTACAGATAACGATTGAGCATGATTTCCCGACAAAATTGATAAAGCTGATTCGTATGACGCTGGATGGGATAAAATCAAGCGATATGAAGATCTGATGTATAAAGGAATGGAACTATCATCACGAGATCTCACATGCTTCTTAACTTCGCGATCGACATACACATCATTGGCGTTGATCGCAGAGCAGTGAAGGAGGAATTGTTACCTTATAAAAGGGGAGCTACAAGAATCGAACTGACTGTAAATTCTGACAAGACAAAGTACATGGTAGCTGGTAGAGAACGTGGCAGCCGTGTTGGGTTCGAAGTGGAAATCGATGGGGTACAAATTTGTTTATCTTAGAACACTAGCGATATATGATAACGATGTTAGCCGTGAAACAAAGATGTTTCTGCTGCGAATGTGGTTTACGTAGTAAGCTATAGTCCCACAGTATAAGGATGCGCGCAAAACTTGCTCTATTCAAATCGCTGATACTCTTTGTTGCGCTGTACGGCCATGAGGCGTGGATGTTGAAGGAAGTAGATAGAGTGCTCGGTTTGTTTGAGAAAAGAATTCGGCGTTCAATAGCACAGTAGAAAATGGAGAATGGCACGGTCGCATGAACTCCTAACGATACCAAGGAAGGAGCGCATGCAGTGGGTGTCCATGGAAGTAGGAAACTGGCGTTCGAAGATCATGGAACTCCAAAATAATTTCAATTATGATTCAGATTATCTGGATTGTTCGGTCACTAGGACACTAAGACAATAATGACGACTGTTGGTTTGTTACGCAAATTTAAAGTTATGGCAGATGCATTTTAATCACCCTTTTACCTTGAGTTGTACAGATTAATATGTCGTCAGTAGATATCTGGCAAGTCAGACACTGCGTAATAGCCGGTTCTTGAAGGTAGTAGATGACATGTTGAAATCGAAATCCGCAAACACTTCGTTGAATGTGGCAGTCATGAAGAGAATCGGATCATGATCACCATACAGGGAGTTCCTATGTTCCAACAGTAACAAATTTCGTTGACAGAGCACACGTTCCGGTGCATAGATGTGAATTTGACCCAATAATTCCGACGTATCTAACTCTCCTAGAAGAATCTTCGCGACGAAAACTGGTTAGGCTACTCTTCTTCTCGTATACCTGCAGCGGTCTTTGTATGGCGGAAGATTAATAGGGTCCTGCCACGGAAGGCGTCTTAGTGCATAACGAACGAATTTTCTTTGAATTGCTTCCATTCTTGTTATTCGTGTTGCTTGAAACGAACACCAAATTACGGAGTTAGATTTCAATATCGACCGGAGAGGGTCATTAAATTCACTAAAAATTTTTAACATGAATTGTCGAAATGAGGTCGGAAAGTTAGTGCAGAATCCAAAATGACTCCAAGGTCACACACTTGTAGTACACGCTCAAGATCTCCTATACAGTAGTCGTATGAAATTAGCTTGTGCAGGCGATGATACGATATAACACTGCACTTGTGAATGCTAATTGTAAGCGAGTTTAAGGAGCACCAGTCACAGAAAGTGTCCAAGAGCTGTTGTAAACCTAAGCAATCCCTGCTGCACTTGACGTTCATGTATAATTGAACGCCATCAGCGTAGAATACACGACATCCCGGTGGTAATACTGTAGCTAGATCATTGATAAAGAGTGTGAATAAGAGTGGGCCAAAATTAATTCCTTGAGGAACACCCGAGTTGATCGAAAATTAGTTAGTTTAATGTTGTCTTCCTGCTAAGTAATTTTGTCATACGATGGTGGGTGTGTGAGGAGGATGAATGAGTCACGAACGAACCACTCCCTAGCTTAATTTGTTATGTCTTGTGCTATAGCGGTGGTATAAAGATGACGAGGTTGAGAGAGGTAGGGGTATAAGTGAGGGATGGGGTCTGAGGGGTGATCTAAGGGAAATTAAAAAGGGGTGTGACCAGTGAGGGGGAGGCGGTGTAACTTTTCTCCGTACAACCCTAGCTACGCCCCTGTTCAATTCCAGAAACCTTCTGCCAGTCGAAATTAGGTTGGGGTTTTTTTTAGTGATTGCATATCCTTTCTATATGAGAAAAGCAAAAATTTCTGTGCCGTCGCTCTCTCAAACCCGTAACTCCGGAACCGGAAGTCGGATCAACTAAAAATTCAATACCAGCTTGAAACTAAGTTTGAGTAATTCGGTTCAGCCATTTCTGAGAAAAGTGAGTGAGATTAGAATATGCATACACTCAAAACAAAAATCTCTTGCAATAATTGCAGGTGACATCGCTTGCAAATTTGCAGTTACAGCCGCATGCAATGTTTGCAAGTATATAAAATCACTTGATCTCTTGCCATACGTATATACGTTTCTTCAACACACTGTCAAAGGATGGCCACCACATTCACGTGCCTATGTTGGTAGTTATAACAACGCACACCGAGTTTTTATTTACTGTCTGCGTTTTATTCATTCAACACCGACATCATCAAACGCAGTATTATGGCTTATTCATTACACACGAGACAGCATCGAATTGCGGAAGTGCTGATTGTACGAGTTTTAACGTCCTGTTCTTATAGGTAAGAACATATCAGTGCTTACAGTCAGTGCTACGATGCGTAAGAGCATGAGTTCAAATCTGGTTGCGTCTTTTACAATATCGTTAATCGTAATGTCATCCAAATGTTTATATATTACATTTATCCACTCATAACTATCTGATTGCGTGGTTGGATGAATAAAGGATTGTTTAGTAAGCTGCCCGTGCGGGGCTCATTTTCCAATACCAGCGCCTTTTTTCTAACGCATATTTGTCACCAATGCACATACATCGCTAATACATAGGCAAAAATCTATTTCTTGTATTACATGCAAGGAAGCTTCTTGCAATTTTTGCACATTAACAAAACGCTTGCAATTTTCGCTCGTATTTATTGCATTAATGTAAGCGATTCTTACCGGGTACGTTTTGGGTGTAACAAGGAAGTAATAACCTTGTCAACGGTATGATATTCTTTTGCTAATAGTGTTATGCAGTATTTTTAATCTCAATCAGTTGAAAAATTTCAGCATTTCCAAATTAGAAACTTTCTCGCATGAACGTTCAAGTGAACGGTTTCATATAAAATAATTTGAAAGCATGTTTGTAAAGTTAAAGTTTGAAGTTTTCAGCCGAATTTGTAGATAAGCTGGTCGTTAGATGCAGAATCAAATCTCTCTAAATTTTAAATAAAATAAGGATATTGAGTGATTTTCCTTTTAGCAGCGATGGTCCCGAAAAATACGAAAATTTTTGGCTATAAATCAAGATTTTGAGGGTGTACAGCATTTTTCGTACATTATCTTGTGTGTTGCAATGGGTTTAATAAGGATTAAAGGTAAATTATGTTTCTCTGGACGTTTAGCTGGAGAATTTAATGAAAAGGGTGATCGGCAGTAACTCACAAGAATAATATTTTGAAATGGTTTGTCCAATTTTTTGATCAGTAGTTATAAACCAAATGAAGAATGGCTCCAACAAGAAAATTTTAGGCACCAATTATTGCCATAATTAAAGGCCGCGATCACGGAGCGACAATGAGAACGGAGTTGTAGCGCCATCTTTCGCGAGGAAATTTATGCGCAACACTACCGCCAGGACAATAAAATATGAAAAAGTGTATTTTTGTGTACACCCTTTCTAATACTTTTATCATATGTGTTTCATATGAAAAGATGGAAAATAAAATCAAACTCATTTGAAAATTCATTATAAGCGGGGCGGCAAATCAATTTTTGGCCCCGAGCGGCAAAACACCTCGCACCGCCACTGGTCAGAGCTGGACAATATCAGTTCAGTTGTATCAGAACGCGTGAAATTGATAGACGAACAAACTGAACCATCGCTCATTTTACTGAATTTTCAGTTAAATGCATCAGTCACTGACATTGACTGCCAACGAAGTGATATTTTAAAAAACCTACCCTTCGACATTGATCCTATGTTTGTCTGACAATGATCCGATGTTGGTCCGACATATTGGCCCATTATCGGTCTGACATTGGTCCGCCACAAGCCCAATATTGGCCCGACGTTGGTCTGACGACGGCCCGATGTCGGTTCAACATTGCCTGATACTGGCCCGACGTTGGTCCAACCTTGGTTTAACATTCCATCTTATATCCATCAAGTGAAGTAAGTGAAATGATATTAGTGTTGAATTGATATTCGTCCGAAAACGTGATAGCTCAAAACGGGAGGATATCAGCTATCAAATGATTTCACTGAAATTGTTCAGCTCTGAATCTGTTTCTAAATTTTCTGACTACACGGCTGTTGGAAAATTGCCGATGCGAATTGAGTGTGTAGGGTATATACTACCCATGATCGCATAGTTGTCCCGTTTTCTATGGGATTTCCTATCTTTATGGGACTGATATGCGATCATGGGCAGTATAGGCCAACTGTCAAAATTCACTTTGAGAGGGACTTCCAGACTAAAAGAAGAGAAGACAATCGCGTAGCTAATTTGATCCAGTCCTAACCTCAATATTGAACCAGCTTCTGATTGGTCATTTTACCAGCGATGAACGTTCATTATATTTACAAACGGGATAGAAAACAGTGCTGCTGAATCTATTATGGCTGCTTCTAATATACATCAACATTTCAGCCAATTGAATAAAAGTCCTGAATGACGATATAGCTACGTGTATTGTTAATAGAGACATGAATAATAATTACATTAAATTTTTAAATGCAGCTAGCATTGTAAATTCATGGTTGAAGTGCGAGCTTTGAGGTACAATTATTTTCAGCAATTGTAAAAAACATGCAAAAAGAATCTGGCAACGATGAACGCTTTCTGTCTTCAGATTTACGGCAGGGCCTAGTAGAGAGAATTAAGAAGAACAAGAAGCCTGTTGTCGTCTCTTCTCTTAGCTTCCAGACAAACCATTACTTCTTGCCAATCACAGCTGTTGATAGTACACAAAAGAGAAAAGTTTTCATTTTTGTTAACCGTTGTGAACTGTTTTCGGGAAAAAAATGGTTTGTCTGGGATCTCCCCCAAAATGAATTTTGACAGTTGACTTATAGGCCCTTATCATTGGGTCGTCCATAATTACTACCAACAACCGTCGCTTTGAAACCATTTTACCCCAGTTCCCCAACAACACAGTTCCAACCAAATTTCAGCAAACAGCGTGCTCAACTCAGTACACAGGCTAGCTTTAACTTTTTCGGCTTGATCACCCAGACAGCTTACAACCGGTCGATTTGTACCCACAAACAATAAAAAGCTTAGGAAAACAATCATTTGCATAATTTAATATTTTTTGTTGCTTCCCATTTGCAGTGCTCCTCTTGCCGCCGCCGCAACCATTGGTCGGCCACTGCTGAGTACAATGTAAGATCTACGCAGTGATTCCAGCTCCGGTACCAGACGCCCCATAGAACCTTTGCGTTGGCCGTTGGCTGGCGACGGGAGCACTCTTTTCCTGCTTAGCACTTCTTTTAATGTTAATGATGCATTCAAATCGAATTGTCTCCAACCACAGACCCCAGCCATCCCCTTGTAAATGGAATAGTGAGATTTCCTCAGTTCCAATCCAGACGACTGCGACGACGACGATGACAACAAGAACAACAACATTAACGGACGGGTTTGGTTCGAATAAGATTGCGTGTCGGCCCGTCCCGACCAACAGTGAACGGTGGAACCGACAAAAAACTACTCAATGGTACTCGTTTCATTCGTAGCATGGCAGTTCGATGCTCACTCTCGCTGGGTGGGCGCCTCGCGTCATCATCAATGAACCGGTCAATGAAAAGCTATGCACTGAGAAATGCAACTAACTGATTGGAGATTTGTGCAACAGCATCCACGCATATCTACCTATATTTGAAAAGAGAGGAAGCATAGAAATGTTGCAACACAAATCTGAGCCGGGTTCGGGTTCAAGAAACGCGTTAAAATCATCGGGAGCGATTAGAATCTCTTGAAGGGAAAATATTGCATTCGTTGCTGGATGTTGTCGGTATGCATTATCCAGATGACGATCAGCCGATGTGCGGCTGCATTCAGCAAGCTTGTATGTGGAAAGTGGGATCAATTACGAATAAGTATTAGATAAGGGGAATATATGTTAAGTCACTGAAAGAATGCTAGATGTCTTAATGATTAATTGTGGAAAATCTGATCACAAAAAGGGGGAAAATGAGATTGAACCAATTTGTACATCAAGGGCACAGCAATTGGCATGGACAAAGCTGGACAAGATTTTCGGGATCCAACTTCATTTCATTTGTAACTAGCACCAACTGGAGGTTAGTTGAATGAAAAATCCAAACTAGCACCAAAATTGGCAACAGTTAGACATCAACTCCAAACAGTCTCAAATCTTGTGTGATCGTCTTCAACTGTTCAATGGTCACAAGTACGTGAGGGACCAAGGCAGTTGCCTGGTGGAGCCCAGAAGTAGAAACTGCAGTCAAAGGCCTACAAAAAACGACTACGAGCCCTCCTTCGCATTCCAGACGCTGAGTCTAATAAAGCGATCGCCCTCCTGTCTTACCAAGAAACCCAATCCACCTGCAGTAGAATCATCGCATGGTACAGAGCATAACTCGTGAGAGCTCCTCAACACAGATATGAAATCGTATAAACCAGCTTCAGGGAAAAAGGCGCACCAACACAATCACCCCACAGTTTTTCGCCGTTTTCACGATCAAAATTCAATAACTCCTGAACCATTGGCTTTGGAGGTTCGACTTCCTCGAAGAAGTTTCCACATATAAATAGACGCATCTTTCGATATACAGTAGGATTCCGTTTTTGGCAACAATATATAATTTTTCAGTTGCTAAAACTGGAACCGTGCCAAAAATAGAACCTTACTTTAAATGCTTTTACTTTCAATTTGTGACATCATTAATGTTACAAGAACATTAATTCTAAAAGAATTTGTAAAATGGGATGAAATGAAAAACATCAGTAAATTTAATTTTATTAACTATGGTCACCTCTATAAAATATAGTAAATATGACTCTCAGGTTTGGAAATAAAGTCAAAAGTGATATCAATTATTACAAAAAAATGTGCATTGAGCATTTTTTAAAAGATTTACTGAGTACAACTACAAAGTTTCCAAAAACGGAACCCATTTGTTGCCAAGAACGGAACTTTTATGTTGCCAAAAACGGAATCTTACTTTAATTAATTGAGTGATTCTCCTGAAAGTGAGATAGAAAATTTATTTCCCCAAATAATTTAGCTAGAAGCTTACGGTCTTCTGCAAAATTCTAGAAAATGTTGTTGTAAAGAACTTTGTTGAAGATACTAAAGCTCTACATAGCAGCGGTAGCGAGATATGTAGGGTTACTTGCGATAGACCCCTTAAAAACAGTTTTTAATATAACTTCTTACGATTATTTCTTATGTTATAAAGGTTTTCTGCAAAATTGTTGTAAATCATAAAATACACATTTTTTATGAAGGCGTTGAATATGTAGCTCATGAAACAAAAAAGTTATAATCAATTTTCGAATACTTTTAGGTCAACTTACACTTCAAGCAATTTCTTTAATCGCAAAAATTCGCAGATGGCTTTGATTACAGTTGAAAGTGCTGACTTTTTGCTTTCGATAGAACATAAAAACCTTTGTCTAACGAAGACTGCTAGGTAGGTTACGTATAAATCCAATACTCAATATTACCATCTCGCATTGAACAAGAAAATAACTCAACAGCCTTCATGAAAAATGTGCATTTTATCAGTTAGAACAACTTTGCACAAGACTCATTTAATATAAAAAATAATCGTTAGAAAACTTAATAGCAGTATAGCAGGGGTATATCGCAAGTAACCCTACATATCTCGCTACCTCTGTTACGTAGAGTTTTAGTATCTTCAGCAACGTGCTTTACAATAACTTTGCGGAAGACCGCAAGTTTTTCGCTTCATTATTTGGGGAAACAAATTTTCTATCTCACTTTTAGGGGACTTAATCACTCAATTCATTATATCAAAAGATGCGTATATATGTAGAAACTTCTTCAACCTCCAAAAGCAATGGTTCAAGAGTTATAGAATTTTGATCTTGAAAACAAGGCACAGTGTCGCCTAGCTGGACAAAACCTCAAATTTTTTTTTGGATTTTTCGTGATTTAACATTTTTCTTGGTTTGTGAACAGGTTGAATAGCCTAATAGGTTGAATAGCCTTCTTAAAAATTTTAGCCTTTAGGACAAACGTTGGATTTTTTACAGAACTTCAAAGGTGAAATTTATGATCAATTCTCTCGAAAACTGCATTCAAACCTATGCTATTCAAATTAATATATCTTAACTAAAAACAGTTAAGATTCCGATTAGGGTCGAACTGGGTTCATTTGAAAGGCTATTCGCTAGACTTATACTTGCCATTCGATTTAGTCGATGCAAGCTTTTCTTCTCGCTCAGAAATGTAGGACAAATAATAAATCGTGCATTAACCCATTATATCCTAGCGTATGAAATTTCATACGCAGAACTATCAATCGTTTAACGCGTATTTACTGCAGAATTTTGGCATCTAACTGCTTTATTATTGCACTAATGTGATCATTACACCTCATATTTCATTGTGAAACAAGACAACTGCCATTTTCTATAATTTACATTTTTGAACCGTGTATAGTTGGGGCAAACGGCGGCTGAAAAGTAAGCAATACATTTAATTGAATTTTATTGTTGGAATTCGTGCTAATAATTCCATTATGTGACAAAACGTTCCTACAGGTGTAAAAGAAGTGTTGTCTATCAGAAAATCCGAAGAAATATGTCAAACAACTTAAAATTTGTTGTTTTTATTAAAGCGTACGAAATTTTTTGCGCGAGATATTTTCATTCTCAAAACCATTTTAAGCGGTGATTTTATTTTTCCCATAATCTTTGATACATTTTTTGGTGGAATTGAAGATATCATTGCATTTGGCTCACTTTTTGAAACCCCTGGGTTATAATGGGTTAAAGTAAAACTCTTATGTTCAAAGTGGCTGTACTTTTTTAAACAGTTCGGAAAAATCGCTTGTAGTCAATGACAAATTAATGTCTTGTTTCGCCTCTTTCTGCCCCGAGGCATGCAAACGGTGATTTTTCATGATATGTCTGAAGGAGACGCATGGTAGTGTTTGATACCCAGGGTTCGTAATAAAATTTATAAATGTCTCTCAGTATTGCCAACAATTGAAAAAAATGTGTATCCTGCCAAAAATTTACATCAATTTTTTTAAATACATTTTTAGATACAGCACACTTTATAATCGTAAATGTTGAATTTTTAAGTGCCAAAATTTTGAGGTGAACAAAAAATAAAAATTTTCTCCTTTTTTATTTGGACTATGTTAGTCACATTTTCTTTTTTACATTTTAACGACATTTAATTAGCTAGAGATTACTGGGTAGGGAAAGTTATGAAAATTAGAGCCATAGTACTCAAGTGAAAGCAAGGCTGTGAAGTAAACAGATCGGAAAACTAGAAGTGGCAGGGTCATTAGAACAGGCTCAATATCGTACGGGCTTAATCTTTGTCTTCTGTTGATGCGGGTCGAGCTTAGGCAGTATAACTACGAATCACCCGAGTTCACTAACAGGTGTCCTGGTATCGATAGACGTGTCCATCTTTACCGTGACAACCGATGAATGTCGTTAAAATGCAAAAAATAAAAAAAATTATCAAGTATGGATTCGGCGTCACAAAATTACCCCAATGTGAAGTTTTCATCAAATTCGGGCGACTTTTAAGGTTTTGTCCGACTTTTGTATGGAAGGTGATCACTGTGTGCTGCTATTTGCAAAGGCAAAAATTGCTTCCTTCTACCTAGTGTGTGAAACGTGAACAAACAATGAGTGACAATACAAAGCAAGAGTATGTCCCGTTGCGGGCAAACTGTGTTGCTGTCGAATTACAGCAAATGTTTCCAAACCAACAACCAACACCACCAATAACGAATCAAATACGGTGAAGAAGGATTTACAATAGCGATCCGGAAGCACGAACAACAAATAAGAACATCCGACCATGAGCAACATGAATGCAGTACCGATGACGCCATGGACATAAACGAAAACACGAGAAAAGACAGACCGAATGACGCTCAAGGTACGGCAGACAACACACCTAATATTTCATCACCAAGGAAGAGGATCGCAACACGCAGCAGTAAGATACGGCAACAAGACCTGACGAACAGGGTGTAACGATATTTTCTTCTATTGTTACATATTGTAAAAACACAGAAGATCCGCGGCTCTGTTGTGCTAACGCATTGAGCCGTGTCAACTAAATATAAAAAGAAAAAAAAAATCTTCAGAAGTCTTCTGAAATCTTCTAAAATTTCCTGTTTTTTTTAATTCTCTGAAGTCTTCTGAAATTTAATTTTCCGTGATACTTTGAATTTATTATAAATCTTCTAAAAGCTTCTTAAATCTGAGAAAACAATTGTCAAATTATCTGAAAACGCTAATTGGCTGCAATTTCTAATGTTCCAAAAACATTCTGCAATGTCTTGAAAACTTCTGTAATCTTCTACATTCTTCCGAAACATTTTGAAACTTTTCGCAATCACCTATAATTTTCCGAAATTTTCTAGAAGCTTCTTGATTTCGGAATTTTATAAAAAAATATTGTAAGTCCTTTTGAAAGCAAAAGACTTCGACGATTTTCGAATAAGTTTTTTGCACGGATTATGCAAGTAGCACTGTTTCTGCTTCTATTCTAATTCCTTAGATGATTTTTGAAAAAGTAGAAACGTCGGATCTTGAGGTATCCTTTTGGCTCACACTTCAACAATATGGTTGCTTTCAGAACAGTATTTATTAACAAGTAGACGCCAAATATCGATGTCTGAGACCATTTTAAAAATCAAGATAACGACTTCCGGCTTAGCGGAATTCTTTAGAACCCAATCAATGTGGATATTTTTGAATTGGCCTTGATGAGTAGACGCCAGATATCGATATCTGTAGTCATTTTTTGGCGACTTCCGGTTCATTGGAATTCTCTAAAACCTCATCAATATGGGTATTTTTGGAACGGCCTTGACGAGTAGACGCCAGATATCGATGTTTGAGGCCATTTTGAAAACCAAGATGGCGACTTCCGTTCCAGCGTAACTCTCTAAAACTCGTTAACATGGGTATTTTTGTAACGGGTTTGACGAATAGACAAAAAATATCGATGCCTGAGGCCATTTTGAATAACAAAATAGCGACTTCCGGTCTAACGGAATTTTCTATCACCCAATCAGTATGCATATTTTCAGAGCGGTCCTAATGAACGCATGATAGAGTTCAATGTCTGAGACCAATTTGAAATAAAAAATGGCGACTATCGGCTTAGTGATATTCTGTATATCTCAGACAACGTGGAGTGTTTTGGAACTTGATGGACAAATATGCAGTTGCCAGAGGTCTGACATCATTTTAACACCTGATTATTTGTTAAGAGGACTCGGGGCTATTAGGACCGTGCGGGTAATTCTAAAACATTGATTTTGACAGCTGAATCTAATGCTTGGGTTTTTTAGGGAAGAGATACAAGATGTTTTGCCATCCTCAAAACAAAAATAATTATAATGGTAAAACCGTGATTAAAGTAACCAATAAAAGTAAAAATAATAAGAGGTAAGGTTTTTGGAAAGCACAGATATTTTCAAGACACCATTTTGTGCGAAATGAGCGTACAGGGCTACTTGGACTATTCCATCAACCACCTTTCAGCGGCTTGTGGCTACGCACACGCCATAGCAAAGAAAATACATGATGCGCTAATCGACAGCTGTGACTACTAATATGTTAACACAATTTTTGATGGCTTCTTAAGGAGTTTCTCCAATAAATATTTCATAGGTAAACATAATTCCATTGCAAAAAAATTGACGGTCGAATTGACCCGTAAGAGAGGTCCGAATTACTCCAACATTGTAAAAGGATGGAAGAACATAGAATTTTGCAAATCGTCGCCTAGTGCTGCCATGGTGTGCTGCAAATGAACTTTTACGGCACCAAAATGTAGCTGAGGTTTCAAACTAGCAATTAGGATCTTTGACTGATGATTTCTTTGATATTTATCCACCTAAAACGGCGAGGTCCGAATAGCCCCAGGTTCCCCTATAAATATCCAGTGTAAAACAAGAAGATAATTTTATTTTTGTATGTTTCGAATTTATAAGATAAGAAAAATGTGCTCATCATTGGATTTACTCGAATTTGAGTTGGTTCGTCTGCTCGTGGTCATTGTGCGGATTTTTATGCGAGGCTCAAAATCGAATCTAAAAGCTGACAAAATCAGGGGGATATGATAAAATCGGGTCTTTGCTGTATTATTAAGCTGAATGAGTTGAGCACTAAACTAGACGTCACCATCTTGGATTAAAACATAACTTCAGGAATTGAAATCCAGTATCCATTCATCTACGCTGTTCCAAACAATATCACATTGTTTTGGTAATTGAAAATTTTACTAAAACGAAGTGACTATCTTGGTTTTCGAAATGGCCTCAGACATCGATATTAGGCAACCACTCTAATTCGACTGAACCGGAAGTCGCCAAATGACCTCTGACATTGATCTCTATCACGCGTTCATTAGGCCCGCTCTGAAAATATGCATACTGATTGGGTTACAGAGAATTCCGTTAGACCGGAAGTCGCCATCTTGGTATTCCAGATGGCTTCAGACATCAATATTTGGCATCTACTCGTCAAGCCAATTGCAAAAATATCCATGTTGATGGGGTTTTAGAGAATTTCATTGAACCGGAAGTAGAGATCTGCGCCGACGAGCTGCCGCGCCGCCGATTGCAGGTAATTTTTTTTATCTGCAATCGGCGGCGTATCGGCGCGCACCTCTTACCGGAAATCGCCATCTTGGTTTTCAAAATGACCTTAAACATCGATATCTGACGTCTACTCATAAAATCCCTTTCCAAAAATATACATATTGATTGAATTTAAGAGAATTTCTTTGAACCGGAAGTCACCATTTTGGTTTTCAAAATGGCCTCAGTTATGAACATTTGGGTCTACATTAGGGTACTGTTTCCAAAGCAACCAGATTGTTGAAGTGCCAAAAGGAATCTTCAAGATCCGCTTTTCCCACTTTTCCCAAAATCTTCTAAATTCTTTGCTTTCAAAAGGTTTTGGAATAAAAGCAGAGACCGTGTTAATTACAAAATCCGTGCAAAAAAAAACTTGATCAAAAATCGTCTAAGTCTTTTGCCTTTAAAAAGATTGAGAATATTTTTTGCGAAAAAACGTATTAAGGGGTTACATATGTTGAGATGCGGGAAAAATGGGAAAAGATAAATTTCTGTAAAGCTATGTAGCCATATTTTTATGAAATACTTGTTATATGTCTAGCGTAGTACATTGTCAAATTTGCAAAATTTACTTGAGAACATAAAAAACCTGTTTTAATTCACCTAGCGGTGCAATTGTGACTTTCTCATTAATCCGAACTACATGGAAAAAAATTGTTCCAAAATTGCGAATAAAGTGCCATGAACCCTGGAACAACTCTTTCGCGAAATTCAAAATTGTATTCATGAATCCATTTAATTCTCGTGAACTAATTCTTGATCTCTAATATATTAGGTACGATCCAATATTCGTGCTCGTGAATTAGTTCACAAAAGCATTAAATATTTTTCATTTAGATCCTGAAATCATCAACATGAATCACTCTACTCATAACTAAAATATCACGATAACGTGAACAGAAATTACAAAAATCGCGACTAAGATCCTGAAATCGTGAATTTTAATCCCGCTAGTCTGACAGAAAAATGGGATAGTAAACTCATGAATAAGACAGCACAATAACGTGATGAGAAATCACAAGAATCGCGAGTAAGCTCTTGAAATCATGAACATCATTTGACTGTCGGCTGTATATTCCCACATCTTGAACTAGAATCACAACAAAAACTAAGCATGTCGAGGGAACATGGGGTACTGTTATCCCTTACCAAACATTCTAATGTAACGCCATGTATATATTCGTGACGAACTAGTTTTTTGAAAACACAAATAGTTTCATGAATTCGAGGTTTATTATTCATAATTTCAGGAACTTGGTCATGGTTTTCGTAAAATGTTCAGTTCACGAAATCGTGACCTTCTGTTCATGAATTTATGACTGGTTTTTTTCGTGTACGATTCCATGGCTGGCTATGTTCAATATAATGGTGGAAATGTCCATTACATATTCAGTACGATTGGATCGACAGCCACTAACTTGAGAAGCTATGTGTCGTAGCTGAAACACTTGAACCCAGCAGCGGATCCAGGAGGAGGGTTCGGGGGGTTTGGACCCCGCTAAACAGTTTCAACTTGCTAACAAATTTTAAATTAGTTTTAATTTTAAAGTAGTTTTCGAACTCAAAATCATTTCAAACCAAATTTTTCACTGGTTTTACAGACCTACTAGGGAAGTTTATTTAGGAGGAACTAGGAAATTTTCTTCGGGATGGGGGGAGGGGGGGGGTAATTGATGAGGGAAGGTGGGTTTAGGGAAGGATGGTGTGTGATGGGGGGATAGACCGGGATAAGGTTAACGATATTCAGATTTATTTCTTAACCTTTCTATATGGCAAAAAAAATCAGGTGCACTTATAAATATGGACATCACTTTTTTCACTTAAACTACCATAACAAACAACGAAAACGCACCAGGACTTCTAAATTTCGGGAAACTTCAAAACAAACGCTAACAAATTGGCGCAGTTTGTTTGAATAGAAAAAAAGTTATTCTGAGAAATTAGGGTGAACGTATAAAGGTGGAACACATTGTATTTTGCTGTGAAACCGATGTCAAAAACTTCAAGCAAAGTGGGCGGAGGTCTAAAATTGTCCAAATAACATGAAAATTTGGCATCTGAGTTTACTTTGCTATTTGTCACCATAGGAGGCCTTTGAGATTTGACCTGTTTTGAGAAAATCGGTTCGGTCATCTCCGAGTAACCGATGCGCAATTGTTGGTCACACACAGGCATACACACATACGAATACACACGTTTTCCGAATTCAACGAAGTGAGTCGAATGGTATAAGAGTGTCGGCCAACAATTGCAAGCAATTGGTAACTCATTTTAATTATTTTCGCATCATTTATACATATATTGATTACCGGTTTATATAGAAATTTCGCATGTGGCCGCATACTTCAACCTGTATCACAGGAACCAGAACTCCGATTCAAAGGAAATTTAATTACATTCAATAGGAATATTCTAGCTTTCATTTGAGACTGATTTTGTGAAAATCAAGTCTGACATTTCTGAGAAGCAGATGTGAATTCAACTCAGGAACATAACCACTTTCCCGAAGCTTCCGGTTCCGCCGAAATTGTTCAATGTGGTCAACGTAGATTTGATTGGGCTTCAGTGAAGAACTGAGACTATAAATCCAAACATTTTCGAACACATTTAATGAAGATTTGCATCTTTTAGATACCATGCAGATTTCGATTTATATGGGAATTGCATTCGTGACTCCAATCTTCAACCTGTAACTCCGGAACCGCAAGTCGGAATTAAATGAAATTCAATAGCAGCCTATGGTACCTTTTATTTGAGACTAAGTTTGAAAAAATCGGTTCAGCCATTCCTGAGTAATTATTTTTGGTCACATACAAACATACACACGCGCACAAACACATACGCACACACAGACATTTGGCTACCTCAACGAACTGAGTCAAATGGTATAAGAGACTCAGCCCTCCGGGCCTCGATTAAAAAGCCGGTTTTCAGAGTGATTGCATAGCCTTTCTATAGGAGAAAGGCAAAAACATGAAATTTAGTCAAACACAGTCGTCATATTGGATCCGCCATTTTGAATTTTACATTTTTGACGTCAGAATTAGAATCAGCAACCCCGAGAAAAACTATATAAAGCTAAAAACGTCTTACAAGAGAGTTTTCGGGGTCACTGATTCTGATTCTCACGTCGAAAATATAAAATTCAAAATGGTGGATCCAATATGGCGACTGTGCTTGTCTGGCCTTCCATTGTGTAGCCGCCCTTTTGAATTTTCAAATTCTGTTATCAGAATCGTAATAGGCGACCTCAAGAACAACATAATCTATTTTTATGGTACCGTAAACCGGGGTGACATTGAACACTTTTCGAAGTAATCATTATATATTTTTCGGCGCAACACATGATTTTCAAGTTAAATATTGTTGTATGAAGAACAAAATTGGATGGTTCTACCTCAAATTGTCCGCTTACTACTTTTTTTCAAAAATTATAATTTGAAGTCCGTTTTCTGTATGTTCGTTCACCCGCATTAAATTCTTGATGTAAATGTTTTTCATTTAAATGTTTGTTTAAACTAATTCTGAAAACAGACTCATTACTAAATAGATGTTAATTGGTGTTATACAATGTAATTCAATATACTGTAAAATTCTAGTGAACAATATTCGTATAATTCGAGTTCAATTTGAGTAAAAGTATCTGAAAATTTATTCAACCGCCAAATTTGTTTTATTTTAGCGGTTTTTTTATTCATTTCGTTTATTTGATAGGCACAAATGCGTTAGCTTGGCGGTGCCAAATTCTTTTGTTTTTACATTTTGGATATTTTAAAACTAGGAGGTTACAATGTTGAAATATTTTTTTCATGAAAGTAAAAAATTTTTACAGCTATCTTAAGACTAGAAAAAAGATTCTATATACAAGAGAGGGGGCAAAAAAAATTTTTTATGAGAATTTTAAAACAAGGAATTCAATAGTAATAGTTTTTAGGAAATATTTACAGTTATCTTAAAACTAACAATATAGTTTGGTACACAAAAGGGGGAACAAATATTTATGAAAAATTTCGCCGGTGTTTTAAAACTAGGGATACAATTCTATTTACAAGATGGGGGACAATAGTTTTAACAAAGAGGTAAAATTACAAATATCTTAAAACTAGGAATACGGAATACAAATTTGATTTTTTATCGGAGACTTATGCTTGGTCAAGATTTCAGAGATTCAGAGGGGGGATTATTTCCAAAATCGATGTAGAAGCAGTTGTATCAAGGACAGGGGAGAGAATGCTTAGATGGTGACCGGGAGAGAAGAGCAAAACTTGCAACTTTCGGACAAACGGGAGATCAGCGAAACCAATTAGCGCCTCAGTCTAGTAGGTCGGATTGGCGGATGGTATTCTTCGGACCCGCGGGGAATCCTTCAAAAGTCATCGGACCTCGAGTCGCTCTCGGTTCAGTTTCCGTAGTGGTAAGGGCGACGGCGGTTACATAGTGGCAGTCTGGAGCTGATCGGTTCCACACGGCAGGAGAAAACTTCTAAAAACGAGAAATAAAAAGAGAGGGGCTAAATTGGGATATTTATCGTTTTTATGAAAGTATAAATAAGGGACATATAGGGGAAATCACGATTTGCCAGCATATCTCGGACTGGGACATTGGGTGGTCTACCTCGGGCCCGAAGGGAATCCTTTAACAGAGACCTGGCGTCACAATACTCGGCACAAACCCAGACAACGTGGTCGATGTCGTGATAACCCTCGTCACAAGCGCACAGACTACTCTACGCAAGCCCAATACGCCGCAAATGCGCATCCATGGTGTAGTGATTGGACATAAGTCGGGACATTACACGAATAAAATCCCGATCCACATCCATCCCCCCGAACCAAGGCTTCGTTGATACCTTTGGGATAATCGAATGTAGCCATCGTCCAAGTTCCTCATTGCTCCACGAGGTTTGCCAACTGTTGAGCGTCCTCTGACGACAAATACTAAAAAATTCGTTGAATCAGATTGGTCTTTCGTATATGTCACCATTTAATGCGCCCACCTTTGCTAATGAGTCGGCCTTTTCATTGCCCGGGATAGAACAATAAGAGGGGACCCAAACAAAGGTAATCTGGTAAGATTTTTCAGATAACGTACACAAGGACTCCCGTATCTTCCCCAGGAAATATGGGAATTGCTTTTTGGGCTTCATCGAACGAAGAGCCTCGATAGAGCTGAGGCTGTCCGAAATGATGAAGTAGTGATCTGTGGGCAGAGTGTCGATGATTCCAAGGGTGTACTGAATTGCAGCTAACTCTGCGACGTAAACTGAAGCTGGATCATTGAGCTTGAATGAAGCGGTGAGGTTAACCAATGATGTTCCCTCTTGTGGGTCGTCAGATTCTTGCTCAACGCCAGCCAAAAGAGCAAAGGAATTTTCGGAAGGGACAGATGGCGAAGCATTCTTTAGCATTTCTGCATAAGAGTGCCTCGAGCGATCCTTAAGGGAGCGCTTAATTTTATCCCCGCGCTGCTTGTACGCCGGGCATGACTTAAGAGCATGCGGAGGGCCCCCGCAGTAAATACACTTCTCAGTTTCTCCACCGCAAGCGTCATCCTCATGCTCTCCCTCGCATTTGCCGCACCGTTTTTTATTGCCACAATAAGTGGCTGTGTGGCCCAGTTGCTTGCAATTGCTGCAGTTCATTACCCGCGGTACAAACAGGCGAACAGGTAGGCGAACCTTATCCAGGAAGACATAGTTGGGAAGAGCAGATCCGGAGAAAGTCACCCGAATCGAGTCTGACGGAGAATAAGTTGTCTTATCATCTTCAGTTTTTGCGGAATACAATTGCTTGCATTCCAGAATCTTCACCTTTTGAAGGTCCTTAAAGCAGCCAACCCCGTACTTCAACAGATCTTCGCACTTTAGACCCGGTTCGGCGACGATTCCATCAATCTCCACTGCCCTACAAGGCACATACACCCTGAATTGCTTCGTAAAACGCTCGCTGCGAGCAATCTGGTTTGCCTGATCGAGGTCATTTACTATAACGCGTATCTTATTAGCTCGAACACGTGTTATCTGAGCTACGGACGGGTAGTTAGCAGTCAGCTCCCGTGAGATTTCTAGAATATTGGGCGATTTTGTGTTGGGCCGGAAATACACCACCCAGGGTCCAGTCGAACTGGCTGGGTATGTTTTAATACGGGGAGGACTGGGGGAATCAGGGGAGGGAGTAATTTCGGGTTCATCCGGTATATCCATGGGAATATCATTCCCATCCAATGTTACTTCGCCCTCGGCCATTTAGGCACGAGAATAACACGTGGTGTAAACGAGAGATGAAACTTATATTCAGGGGAAAGGGAAGAAGTAGAGACCGATCCGGGAAAGGGAAATGAAAGAAAAAAAAAATACTTAGCTTATATAGCGGCGATTCCGGCTATTCTGGTATTCTCTTCACCAGCCTGGGCACCAGCGAACAAAGACTGCCTCAAACAATGGTTGACCTTCACTGACAATATTTATTCTTATTCACGGCACCAGAAAACGAACTGCTTCGATCGAGAGCTCGGAGGGTTATGAGGCATTATTTTAGCGGTTATCAATTAACAAAGAGTTTCATCCATTTTAACATGCTGGAGCACTGAATATTTAAAAAAAAATGTTGCGATTTTAAGCTTGAAAAAATTTGAAATAACTGCGAACTAGATTCACAAAAAAAAATTTTTTTGAATTAAGTGAGCTCTTAAAAATAAATTTGGCATGTTCGACTCTAAAGAAAAATGAAAACTTGCTTGGAATTTACTATTCTGGCGAAATTCTATGATTTATTAGTTGTATAGAAAATTGACACTAAGGTAAAGTAATATTTTGTGTTTTTGTGCATTTCGTACTTAAAAATCGAACAATATGCTCAAAAAGTATAACAAATCACTACTTAATAAGTTCAGAGTAAAACTCATTTCAAATGAGAATCATTGAGCAGACTATTCTAGGTCAATAAGTAATCTACGAAAAAAGTATCGCGTGATCAAAGTCACCCCGATTTACGGTAGTTGAGAGAGAGAGAGAGATTTTCGAGTTTTAATTGTTTATAACTAAAAGGTAATTAACAAATTCACATAATTTTTTGTGCTAGTTGTACTCCTTATATCCTTAAGAGTTGATTAAAAGAAAGAATTTGTATTTATCTGTCAACACTAACTAGAAATCCAATAAAAAATTAGTAGAAGTAAGTGGGACGTATACGTGCCATTGCGTCGCAAAGGGTTAATTGCGAAAACCGTACAAAAAATAACGTGCTAAGTGCGAAAACTGTGTAAAAAAGCCATGTAAATAAACCGTGCAAAAAAACCTTTGTGTATTCTAAAATCTTTGAGAATTTTCAGACGATTCTTAAAATTTTAAAAATCTTATGAAACTTTCCGAAACATTCTAAAATTTTCTGAAAACTTCTGATATCGTCTTAATTCTTCTGATATGAAAACTTTAGAAATTGTAGTACATCTTTTGAAATCTATTTGAAGCATAGATTTCTGAAGAATACTGAATGCTTTTTAAACAATCGGATCCTCTCTTAAATCTTCCAAAAACTTCTGGAATATCATTTGAATTAAGTTTTATTTTTGTGTTTCATCAGTAACTAGCACCAACTGGGTGCCTATAGTCAGACGATGTATCCAAACTTACTGATGAATTTGAAACGCAAAAATCAAACTTAATTTAAGTCAGGTCTTGTGCCCTTAATGTGGCAATTGTTTTAATCCAATTAACCCTTTTGGGAATTAATATTGCATAATCATTTGAATACTTTATTCATACGAAAAGTGTTGCCAAATGCCAAACCATGATATCTTCAATGTATAAGACATCCAAACACAGCGAGTACCATCCTCCTTCCAAAACCCATTAAAGCGTCCGTTTAGTTCCGTAACCTCAAACAGTTACTGACTGATATGGAACGTAAATATTGTATATTTAATTAACCCTTTGACACCACCAAACAAACACTGTTGAATCGAGCTCTCATTACATAATTCACACTTGCACTGTTTATATATCATTCGAAGGCTACCTCGCTGCAGTGCAATTATTGGCAATTAAAACGTGCTCTCGAACGGTATGCACTTTTGCACTTGGCCAAGTGAGTTTTGCTTATACAAGTCAATGTGGCTTTCGGATCACGTCTATCGCATAAAATGTAAACATGTTCGACGAGAAAGTTATTGGAATCAAAATCAACTGCTACGAACGAACTAATTCTGTTCGCTTTCAGTTAAGTTAATTAATCGGGGGAAACGATCCTCCCACATCCCAAAGATTACTCTGCTCCAAACCATGCGACCGTCGCAACAAAACTTCTGCGAGGTCGCTTCGCACCCGTGCTTCAGTTATCTCACACTTAATGAATGATCTAAGCGTTTGTGTGGGACTTCCACCCGTCTTCGACTCGGATGAATATTGGAACAAGCTGCGCGGACCACGCGCAATTTAACATAAGACCATCACCATCTACGCCTAGTCCGTGCAACTAAGCTGCTTCTATTTAGCTAGAAATCATGTACATACACATATTGGTGAATCAACCATCGGTGGCGTTTAATTAACTGCATCGACGAGGTCAACAATGGAGTGCGCCAACGGCAGCGTGGGCCTCCGAAAATTAGGCCAAGGTGACGCTCTGATACGGCCACTTCATTTGCCAAGAGTGCGTAACTTTCGCGACAACCGCCATCAGAGATCAGACCAGACGGAGACGACGTACACGGTGAAGCCCCGGTGCAACTGCTGTACACTGACGGTTCTATGCTCATTCGTAGGTACACCCGCGAGCAGTCATGCAGTCAGTGAACTTGTGAGCGAACGTCATCATCGCGTCTGGGTCGAGATCTATCTATCGATCTGATGCGGTGTTGTTGCTGTTGCTGCCATCACCGACCGGCTGCGGTGCGGTTGTGCATGTTACATAGAGGAGAGTGTGGTTAGTCGGTTGGGGGAGACGGTGGACGGGCGCGCACATGGCAATAGGCCAGACAACAATCAGACATTGGCAGAATTGTAATTGGAGTGAAAAGTGTGTCTAGCGGAGAGGATTGTTATCAGGGTGGCGAATGGCCAAGTGCAGGCCGGTGAATAACACATGGGGCTTGGGAAACACTTCGATAGCGCATTTGTTGCATACTTTTTGTTGGATGCAACAAATTGTGGTAATGGATTTTCTAAGACGGGTTGGATCCTATTTGTGATTTCAGGTATTTCTAGACATGAACTCTCTATACTCGGTTTTTTTTGTAGATTTTCGCGTACCGAGAGCTTTAGAAGATTAATTGCCTATTTGAAAAATAATTCTATTTTAAATAATCGCTTCATCAACAGGGTTAAACGCTCATACATACGTAATAATTCAAGTCGTATAGCACGCTCCAATCTGTAATATTAGTGGCTATAAAACTAACGTCAATTATTGATAGGGCAACTAATTAATTATTGATTCGCAAAGTTTGTTTGAATGTTTGAAAACTGATTTCAAAGCTACCAAAATCACTCGTATCTATAAATACAAACAGGATAACTCGTTGGATTACTCTCCTAAAATAAGTTTGGGTTTTCTTTGGAGCTTGTTACAATAAGAACTAATTGGAAACCATGGCAGTCAACTGTTCCAGAAAAAACTTCTCGCTGTGTGGGGAAAAGCAATAAAAATGCTTTCAAGAGCTACCGGAATATTGAAAGGTTTAATCTCTGGGGAAATAAAGTGTCACTATGAATTATGGTGCCTCAAGAAGGGCTGGAAGTTCCTGTTCATTTTTAAGATCTCCGAGACCAGGACTTTCTTCGGTTTTATAACAGCAGCTATCATATTTGGTAACCCATCAAGGGACAATATGGTTATTTTTGGAACGGGCATGACGAGAAGATGGCGGAAATGTATCTCTGGTGTCATTTTGAGATCCAAGATGAAGACTTCCGGTTGAACAATATTCTCGATAACCCAAAAAATGGGGATATTTTTGGAACGGGCTTGACTAGTCGATGATGAAAATGGATATTTGAAACCGTTTTGAAATTCAAGATGGCTCGATAACCCAACAATATGGGTGTTTTTGTAACGGGCTTAAAGAGTAGATGATGGAAATGGATGTTTGGCGTCATTTTGGAAACCAAGACGGCGACTTCCGGTGTAGCGAAAGTTTCTATAATCATGACCATAAGGGTATTTTTGAAATTAACTTAACGAGTACATGATAGAAATCGATGAGTGACGTCATTTAGAGGCCAAGATGGCGACTCTCTATTGTGCTAAATTTTCTATAACCATATCAGTAATATATCTATACTAGTAATATATCTATATATGTACAGTGTAGGGGAACCCGGGGCTATTAAGACAGTGGGGGTAATTTTGACCCCCTCGGTTTCTCAGAAAATCGTAAGATTTTCTAACTGTCGTACATATTTGTGGAACCGCTATTCTAAAACATTAATTTTGACAGCGGAATCTATTTTTTTGTTTTTTTTTAGAAAGGATACAACGTGTTTCATTTTTTTGCCATCCTCAAAACAAAAATCCTTATACTACTAAAAACGTGATTAAAGCAACAAATAAAAGTGAAAAAAATGAAAGGTATGCATTTTAGGAAGCTTGAGGCTCTTATACTATGGGATCATTTTTGTTTAGGTGAAAACACAGATATTTTCAAGACGCGCACCACTTTTGTGCGAAATGAGCGTACGGAGCTATTCGGACCCCCTATTCTGTCAAACACCGTTCAGCGGCTTGCGGCTACGCAGGCGATTGCACACGACACAGTAAAGAAAATGCATGATGCGCCAATCGACAGCTGTGACTAACCAGATTAAGTTTTTGTAACGGAATTTTTTTTTTGTTTTTTTAGGAGTTTCTCTAATAAATATTTCATAAGTAAATATAATTACATTGTGAAAAATTAAAAAAAAAAACATTGTAAAAGCATGGAAAACAAGGAAACAGCATGGAGTTTTGCAAATCGCCACCTAGCGCTGTAATGGAGTGGTGCAAATGAACTTTTATGGCACCAAATGAAGCTCAGGCTTCAAACTAACAATTAGGACTTTTGACCGATTAATTTTTTCACATCTATCCACCTAAACGAACGATTTGCGTAGGTAGGTCCGAATAGCCCCGGGTTCCACTACATCTATTGCATAATTATCCCATTCTGGACATACTCATATTAATGAGGTTATGAGTTTTTTTTCTAAACCGGATGTCACCATCTTGGTATACAAAATGGCTTCCGACATCGATATCCGTCATTTAGTTCTTAATTCCATTCTGAAAAACCCGTCCTTGTTGATGCTATAGAGAATTTATCTAAACCGGAAGTCGCCATTTTGAATTGTGAAATGGCTTCAGACATCGATTTTCGTCATTTACTTATAAGCCCCATTTCAAAAATACTCATATTGTTAAGGTTGTAGAGAATTCATCCAGACCGGAGCTCGTGAGTTTAGTTTTCAAAATGGCTTCCGATATCGATTTAAGTCATCTACTCATTAACTCCATTCCGAAAATATCCATATTGTTGACATTATAGAGAATTTATCTCAACCGAAAGTCGCCATTTTTATTTTCACAATGGCCTCAGACATCGATTTCCTTCAACCACTTTCTGAAAATATCAATATTGTTGAGATTATAGAGTATGTATCTCAACCAGAAGTCGCCATTTTGGTTTTCACAATTGTTTCCCGCATCGATTTTCGTAATGTACTCGTCAACCCTATTCCGAATATATCCATATTAGGGCATTGCAAAAAAAACTTTTTTTTGAATTCTCGAAGGCCCTCCCTCTCATATTGTGACAAATGTCAAAGTAAGCTCAGATGCCAAATTTCACATCATT